>NC_068913.1:38747348-39050378 GCF_023091745.1 Budorcas taxicolor | reverse complement strand
TCACCCTAGAAGACAGACATGGCATCACAAGGCAATGGACATGAACTTGGGCAAACTTTGGGAGATGGTGAGGGAGAGAGGCCTGGTGTGCTGCAGTCCACGGGGTCGCAAAGAGTAGGACACAACTGGGTGACTCAACAATAGCAACAGCAGACAGACAGAAATACAGACCTTTAGTCCCTGACTCAGATTTTATCCTTATCATTATAATTACTTGATCTCATAATCATCTGAAATATCTGGCCCTCTCACTAGACTGTCAACTCTAGAAGGGCAGGGTTTAGGTGGAAATTTATCTGTTTCTAAGCCACTATAACTGGTATAGAGTAGATGCTCAAAACTATTTACCAAGTTTTAAAATTATAAATTCATATTAATAATTGGATATATAATGGAGAATATTAAACAACAATCTTTTGTGGCTTAAAAGTCCACAAAAGAGAGAGATATATACAGATAATATAAAAATTTAACTAGTCCTGAGACTTTCAGAAGGTTACTTCCTATATTAATATAGGCCTCAGTTTTTCCCGACTATACTACTTGCAGGATTGATATGAGACAATGTGTAAGTTCCTTGTAAATAGTCTATGATCAGTAAATGATAGTTATTATTATTGATAGTTTTGCACTGACAAAATACATAGGTGGACTAATTTTGGAGATAATGAAAGAAATAGATTTAAAGTGATGTAGACAAGTCAGGCATAAACAAACAAAAAGCGCCTCACAAACCTCAATCTTAAATATGCCTATTAATTTACATGGATCCTCCGAAACACTAAGTGTGTTATTCCAAAAGCAGTGATAACATAAAACTAAACAGGTTTCTCTTCGTTTGCTAGGCAAGATAAAAAGCCAAATCTGTTAGGGGTTGCAAGCACTAAAATACCTCTCTGTGATTCCAGGGAGCCTGCATATGTGTCTAGACTCATACAAACTCAAGTTTGTGTTTTTGGTTACTCAATATGGTAATGTTCCAACTCATATCCTCCTCTTAACAAGCTCCTTTGTAATGGGAAGTCTGTGATTTAATGGCTCTAGAAATTTTAGGTGATATATGTGTGTAAAAATGCTTGTGGGGAATCAACAAGCTAAGACAGTTCTATTGTAACTAAAGCAGTAAAATGAATCTCTTCTGGCACAAGAAAATGACATCAATGGATAGAGGTGGGGAAATTGGTTAAATATGGCTCTTTTTCTAAGCAGATGAATCACATATTTCCCTGAACTTGTCCTGCATGCCTGTAAAATGATGCACTAAACAGTCTTAACTTCAGAATTACAAATATGCTGCCCTTTTGCTAAGTTAGAGGCAAAATAGGAAACACAAGCTACATCCTCAGTCAGGGTGATGTTTCTACTCTAGTTTCAAACTTCTTGATCAGTTTACTTTCACCTCTATATTTTCATTAGGTCAAAATTCTTTAATCATTATATTTTCTGTTTAATCTTTCCTCCTAAAAAAAATCACCTTTAAATTGTGGTATTCTCTTTCAATTTTAGAGGGAGGGTTCCTTTTAAAATAAAGACTTTACTGAAAACAATTCTATAAAGTACTGATAAAATACTTCTAAGACTTCATAAGATATCTTGGAAATAGGCACTTGCATAACTGCCTACTGGAAGATATCAACACTGTATGGGCTTTTAATGGCAGGCTGGTTAAAACATGTACGTGGGCTCTGTCAATTCTTTATATTGTTTCTTTCCTTATTCAACTTTCATCTAAAACTCTAATTACAGATAATTGAGAACTATAGTGCTTGAACAAATCCAGTGGATAGCATGCCAATAATAATATTGTATAGAAAGCAGTGTTTGTTCTTCATTTGAGCAACTACACATATAGTCATTTCTAAAGCCCAGGTTGATGAGTATTTACTGGTATGATTTGAAGGCGACCACAGCTCCAGCTGGGGAGACATGAAAGCAACACTGATGAGAAAGAAAGCTGTCTGCTCTACTATGTTCAAAAGTTCCGGTTAACGTAAGGGCCAGATCTAAGAGCCTACGTGGGTACTTTGTCCTAAGTACTTTACATGTGTTGGTTTCTTTAACTATCACAAGAACTCAGTATGGTAGGTACTTTATTTCCATTGTATTCATGGGAAAACTGAGACTTAGGTTTAATTAGTTTCGAAAAGGACATACTGCCTCTCCACAGGTAGAGCTGGTATTCTAAGAGAAGTATCTCTGAACCTCAGCCGTGAAAGCATAAGCCAGTAGGGGTCTCATGATGTAGTTTCATAACGTTTATATCTCATCTATAGGATACCATTCATCTCACTCCTTTATAGTTAAATTAGCTATGTGGTTTCAAAGCCATGATTTAGTGGTTTCCTTGAACAATAGATGTTTATTAATAAAATCAGAGGTTTCTTTTTATTATTCACAGGAAAAATTAGGCTACTGGAAAAAAACAGTCTCACACTTAAATCTTTGGTGCCAGCTAATAAAGGCTACCAGTTGAAAAAGTTAATGACCTAGCATCATAAATACAATAATAGGAAACTTAGCTGACCTTGCTACATCCAACAACCTAGTTATTATTTGTTGCTCCTGAAATTAATGTTTGGAGATGTGATTTATTGTACATTACACACCCCATTTGGCATTAGGAATGTTCAGAAATGGGAACCATAGTAGAATAAGCTCTATAAGAAGCATATCCATTTGGAATTATATCTGTTTGCTTAGATGGCAAATGCTCTTCCTTTTTCTTCCAAACCTCTGAAGACAAGATAAATTGCTGGGGCCATGGCTAACCCAGTTCCTAGTCCCATTCATTTTGGGTTAATCCTCTCATGGCGCAGTGATATTTACTATGCCCTTTATAATGACAAAAATTTCCTCCCAATTTCAAATACCTACTGATTTTTCTTGAAAGTATTTTAGACTTTATTAAATTTGTAGTATATCTAGTGTGATACTCTTCTTTGGCACTTTTTTTTTTTTCAATTATCCTGGATCAGTTCAAGAGAAATAAAAAGAAATGGTGGAAAGAGAGACCATAGTGGAAAAATTAACAGATGGGCCAGCAAGAGTCAAAATGAAGCAAGTGTTGGACAATGTGAACTTCTAATTGTTAAGGACATATGACCAGGCTTTCTTACCTTTGCTGTGAACACTATAGAAGAGAATTATATGTTAACAACATTTTCCAGTAGTAAAATGGATACACAGATTTCTAAGATTGCCAGTGTTATATCAACACTGAATACTGGATGAGGCAGAACTGCATGCTTATATTTTATGTTTCAATTTTTCATCTTAGAAAAAAGTTCCATGTTTGGTTGATAGTATTAAGTATATCAGTAACATACAATGGTTCACTAAATCACTAAGATTTAGAAGGATCTATAATCCAAAACAATTAAAGGTTTACTGGATGATTTGACAATTTGGCTAGTTGAATACTGTTTGATGGACTATGTTAAAGATGGTGTGTGTGTATGTCGGGAATGGAGGGGAATGCAGTGTGTGCAGGACAAGTATGGCCAGTGGGAGAGGATGCCTTCCAAAGGGACAGGCTCCAGTTTCCTAGCAGCAGGAGAGTGAGAGGAAACGACTCCAGAGACCAAGACAAAAAAGATCAATATTTCTATGTTACAATTTACTGAGAAAAAGTCTTATATTCATTTATTTTTTCTCCATAAACTCATTTAAATTTCACTTTAGCATCAAGATTGTATTTGTATCAGTATCTTCAGTTCAGTTCAGTCGCTCAGTTGTGTCCGACACTTTGCAACCCCATGAATCTCAGCACGCCAGGCCTCCCTGTCCATCACCAACTCCCGGAGTTCACTCAGACTCACGTCCATCGAGTCCGTGATGCCATCCAGCCATCTCATCCTCTGTCGTCCCCTCTTCTTCCTGCCCCCAATCCCTCCCAGCATCAGAGTCTTTTCCAATGAGTCAACTCTTTGCATGAGGTGACCAAAGTATTGGAGTTTCAGCTTTAGCATCATTCCTTCCAAAGAACACCCAGGACTGATTTCCTTTAGGATGGACTGGTTGGATCCCCTTGCAGTCCAAGGGACTCTCAAGAGTCTTCTCCAACACCACAGTTCAAAAGCATCAATTCTTTGGCACTCAGCTCGCTTCACAGTCCAACTCTCACATTCATACATGACCACTGGAAAAACCATAGCCTTGACTAGACGGATCTTTGTTGGCAAAGTAATGTCTCTGCTTTTGAATATGCCATCTAGGTTAGTCATAACTTTTCTTCCAAGGAGTAAGCATCTTTTAATTTCATGGCTGCAATCACCATCTACAGTGATTTTGGAGCCCCCCAAAACAAAGCCAGACACTGTTTCCACTGTTTCCCCATCTATTTCCCATGAAGTGATGGGACCAGATGCCATGATCTTTGTTTTCTGAATGTTGAGATTTAAGCCAACTTTTTCAGTCTCCTCTTTCACTTTCATCAAGAGGATTTTTGGTTCCTCTTCACTTTCTGTCATAAGGATGGTGTCATCTGCATATCTGAGGTTATTGATATTTCTCCCGGCAATCTTGATTCCAGCTTGTGCTTCCTCCACCCCAGCCTTTCTCATGATGTACTCTGCATATAAGTTAAATAAGCAGGGTGACAATATACAGCCTTGATGTACTCCTTTTCCTATTTGGAACCAGTCTGTTGTTCCTTGTCCAGTTCTAACTGTTGCTTCCTGACCTGCATACAGATTTCTCAAGAGGCAGGTCAGGTGGTCTGGTATTCCCATCTCTTTCAGAATTTTCCACAGTTTATTGTGATCCACACAGTCTAAGGCTTTGGCATAGTCAATAAAGCAGAAATAGATGTTTTTCTGGAACTCTCTTGCTTTTTCCATGATCCAGCGGATGTTGGCAATTTGATTTCTGGTTCCTCTGCCTTTTCTAAAACCAGCTTGAACATCTGGAAGTTCATGGTTCACATACTGTTTAAGCCTGGCTTTGAGAATTTTGAGCATTACTTTACTAGCATGTGAGATGAGTGCAATTGTGTGGTAATTTGAGCATTCTTTGGCATTGCCTTTCTTTGGAGACGGCAATGGCACCCCACTCCAGTAGTCTTGCCCAGAAAATCCCATGGACAGAGGAGCCTGGTAGGCTGTAGCCCATGGGGTCATGAAGAGTCAGACACAACTGAACGACTTCCCTTCCCTTTTCTTTGGGATTGGAATGAAAACTGACCTTTTCCAGTCCTGTGTCCACTGCTGAGTTTTCCAAATTTGCTGGCATATTGAGTGCACCACTTTCACAGCATCATCTTTCAGGATTTGAAATAGCTCAACTGGAATTCCATCACCTCTATTAGCTTTGTTCGTAGTGATGCTTTCTAAGGCCCACTTGACTTCACATTCCAGGATGTCTGGCTAAGTATCTTACTATGTACTTAAAAATCACTTTTTACCACTCTCAAACATTTCAGTGTTTCTTACTGAGGAGGGGAAAAGATCTCAGGTCCATTATCCTACCAATTATCATATTCTAATGAAGAATAAGTCAATGATATTTAATACAGTGAACGTTTGAGTACACACACACACACACACACACACACACACACATATCCTTACCAATAGAGATATGAAGATTAGTGTTCAAAATGCGAAGCAAACCAGTTAAAGTAATTGATACCAAATCCTAGGTCAAAATTCTATTGATGGAGATATTTATCTTCCTCAAAGAAAGGTACAATATAATGTAAATTGAAAATGAAATTAAGCACGCACAATGTTTTAATAGGAAACAAGAATGACAACAATTGAAAACTATTAGCAAATCAAAACAAGGCTGAGTATTAATTAAGAAATTGTCCTTCCTAAAATGTCAACCACCTGTCTATTTGAGTATGCCTTCGAGTTTTGAACAACTACTGAATGTTAATTGGAACCAAATTTTCTTTTTAGAATACTTAACTAGACTCCTAAGTATACTTTAATAAATGATGCAACTTTATTTATGGACAAATTATTTATAATAAAAATTATAATATAATTATGAATGAATTCATATTTGTGGGTTTTATTATCAATTTCATTTATGAATACTATTTATTTACTTACAATTTACAAAATGTACTGTTAAATAAGCTTTAATAAGTTGTACTTTAGAATATTAATTAGCATTTAGGGAGAGAAATCACAGTCTACAGCACTGCACAGTATTCACCCATAAGCACCACATAAGTTCTAATATTCTTATACCATTTCACCAGGATGCCAAGAAGAATCACTAACCTATAACCTTCCCCTAATTTTTCCCCCAGTTTGCAAAACTGTTGGCAAAATTTTAGCAAAAAGCACAGACTTTCTGCAAAAGTACTACCAACTATCATACAATTTTCTGTATATTTGTGCTTTCTCTTCACAATGAATCACTCATTCTGCCATCTACACAGTCTAAATAAGGAAAGTAATGTCTGGTAGTTTGGTTTGACTGGTTTGCGTGGTCAGACACACTTTGTTAAAAACACCACCCAGATAAAGAATGTATGGTATTATTATATTCTTATCAAATCATATTTAAAGATTTATGTTTTACCTTGAAAATTGGCTGCTAGCCCAAACTTCTTGGTTGCAGCAAGAGATGGTGGTTACTAGGCTTGTCTAATGCAAACACAGGCCAAGTCAAATTTTCTTCCACCCACAGAGTTTCAGAGGGGTATATCCTGCCTGTTTGCTGCCAGTTGAGGCAAGTTGCCAGACTCCAGTAGACTTACTGAGGCAGATATGTGAAAAAGTTCGCCCACTCTAATGCAGAAGTAATCATCAATCTTTCAACAGAAAATGAAATACACAAGAATGAGGAATTGGTAGCATTCCCCAGTCTGGATAAGGCTGCCAGATCCAGAGTAATGAACTTTGCTACCCTCGGTAGAATATCTTCTTCCATATCTGGCTCCAGGGACTCCAAGGTAGGCCCACAAACCAAAGCTTTCGTCTCCTCTATTTCCTGTCTTTGTTCCAGGATTAATCTTTCTCTGCTAAATCACTTCAGTCGTGTCCGACTCTGTGCAACCCCATAGACGGCAGCCCACCAGGCTCCCCCATCCCTGGGATTTTCCAGGCAAGAACACTGGAGTGGGTTGCCATTTCCTTCTCCAATGCATGAAGGTGAAAAGTCAAAGTGAAGTCGCTCAGTCGTGTCCGACTCTTACGACCCCATGGACTGCAGCCCACCAGGCTCCTCCATCCATGGGATTTTCCAGGCAAGAGTACTGGAGTGGGGTGCCATTCTCTACTTTCCTTTTAATGCTGTGTGCCTATCCCCAGGCCTTTCTTTTTCCATTTTCATACTATGTGTAAGAGCTTGCTGAGAAAGAGAGAACTTGATCACTTCTCACATCACACTGATGCTGTCATTATGATGCAGGTAATTACAAATATTTAATGACTTTCAGTTTGTTCCACCTCAGAGCCCTACTGCATGTTTTTCACTGCTTGCTAGAAATAAGTCAAAGTATAAAGGTCTATGATTTGTCTTTCCCCAGGATTTATCTTTTTTATAAAAGTTATGAATATTATAGTACTCCAGTTAGGTATGCTCCAAATCTCATATTTATTTACATAGCAATAAAAATATATATTATTCTGAAACTCCTCTATACAGGAAGGAAAAGTTTCAGTTTAATGCACTCCTGAGATTGCTTCCCTCCCTGTGGAGTCTTGAGAAGACCCAAGGGATCTTTCATATCTAGAAGAATGTTTGGTGGGTGGATTCTCTAGTTTTCATGCACATTCTTCACCTCTAAATAATCTGTGGCCCAGACACCATAGTCCGTTAATAGGCTGTCATCCCTCTGACGTTTCCCTAACTTGGGCATCAAGCTTCTTATTGAGGCTGAGAATCCTAGTGTTGTGAGCACTAAGTAAATTTCCCTTAAATAACCACACAGCATTTTTCTCTTAGATATGATCACCTCCCTGGAGCAGGGAAATCAAGGAGAGCAAGCGTCCACACTACTTCCAGGATGCCCCAACTCTCTGGCCCTTTCTAAACTCAATGGCACTTTTCATCTGCAAGTTAAACTCTTACCTCTCTTATCTAAGCAGAAACCCTCAACAGTTTAGGTTTCAGAAAACAAAAGCCAGGAGAGGGCTTACCTCTGTCTGATAATTTCTTCTTTCAGCCCAACCCCACATATACCTCCAAGACAAAGGTACTCACAAACTTCTGGGAATTTGGAAGTGAGAAAATAAACCAAAACACATATCTCATTTTACAGCATATTTTGTTTCCCACTGAACACTTTATTTTTTTTAACTGAAATTTGCACGCTACCAGTCCAGTCCAGTTCAGTCGCTCAGTCGTGTCTGACCCTTTGCGACCCCATGGACTGCAGCACGCCAGGCCTCCCTGTCCATCACCAACTCCGGGAGTTCACTCAAACTCATGTCCAAGAGTAGGTGATGCCATCCAGGTATCTCATCCTCTGTCATCCCCTTCTCCTCCTGCCCTCAATCTTTCCCAGCATCAGGGTCTTTTCAAATGAGTTCACCTCTTCACATCAGGTGGCCAAAGTTTTGGAGTTTCAGCTTCAATATCAGTCCTTCCAATGAACACCCAGGACTGGTCTCCTTTAGGATGGACTGGTTGGATCTCCTTGCAGTCCAAGGGACTCTCAAGAATCTTCTCCAACCCACAGTTCAAAAGCATCAATTCTTCAGCGCTCAGCTTTCTTTATAGTCCAACTCTCACATCCATACATGACCACTGGAAAAACCATAGCCTTGACTAGACGGACCTTTGTTGACAAAGTAATGTCTTTGCTTTTTAATATGCTGTCTAGGTTGGTCATAACTTTCCTTCCAAGGATTAAGTGTCTTTTAATTTCATACTACCACACACTGAAGACTCAGTTTTTGAGTCATTTGAAACATTCCTATCAATATCCTTGATTAATTTATAATTGTTAATCTCTTTAATTTATTGTAATACAAAAAATTACAACATGTTTTCTCATTTAATCCCTTAACAAACCAGTACTACCCTTATCTCTAAATATTCAATCACTGGATTACAGCCAAAGAATACAGCTAAGTGTAAATGGAATAGTTTTTCAGATGAACCTGAGTAGAATCCTGATTTGTACCACTTATTATTTGATAATGAAATCCAATGATTCTTTTCCTATTTTTAACATTTGTCACTATTTTCCTTGGCACACTAACACAGTTTCTTTAATGATATATTTTTAATACTTTTATGTTTAATTTTTATCCCTTCTCTATTATTAAAACTTAATGGAAGTTCTGCTCTTAAGTATTTCTTCAATTCCCATGAATAATTGTTGTCTATACATCTAAGTTCTAACTCACCTTTTTAAAATCATGTAGCCTTAGGACATTCCACCAATATCATCATTGAAGACAAAACAATATTTTGAAAGGAGTTTATTCACCTCCATCTTCTGCTAGATCTCAGACACAAATGCCTTATAAGTTCTAAGTTTTCACTTTATTGTCAGCAATATGAATATTTTCTAATTTCCTCAGAATATGATGTTTGTAAAGTCAAATTCAATTGTCTTATCCTCTTTTCTGCAGTTCTTGCCTTATCAGTTTCTCCAGAGCAATGAATGGCAAATCATTGTATTTAAGAATTTTCATATTCAAAATCAAGGAGTTTTTCCTAGTAAGTCAAACAAGCTAGATCATTCACACTATTAGCGATGGAATGTCAGAATGCCCTCCCCTGAATCTGCAGAAATTTACTCTAGTCCATTATTTTTTTTAAAGCAAGGACCACGGTTTTTACAATGCTTGAGGTTACAAAAATCAGTCCATAGAAAATATGTTAAAGAAATATCCAAAGCCAAAAAAAATCAGCTGTCTTCATTTATCTAATCCCCCGTCAATTTTAAACACATATGGTATTGAATATGTTGGTCACCTATCATTTGAAGAAGCGATAACACCTATATTCACAGGTGTATAAGGTGTATAAGACAGATGATACTCTGTGTTGATCTGAAATCACTGCCTTGAAGGACTTATCAGATTTTTATTATCTTAAACTGGTTATCCTATTCAGTTTCCACAGGCCAGCTTCTGAATTCTTGTGCATATGTGTGACACTCAATGATGTCGGGGAATGCTTATATCAGTACATTTATACACATATGGAGAAGGAAATGGCAACCTACTCCAGTACTCTTGCCTGGAGAATTCCATGGACGGAGGAACCTGGTGGGCTACAGTCCATGGGGTCGCAGAGAGTCAGACACGACTGAACGACTTCACTTTCTTTCTTTCTATAGTTCCTTTTGGAGAGGGAAATGGCAACCCACTCCAGTGTTCTTGCCTGGAGAGTCCCATGGACGGAGGGGCCTGGTGGGCTGCAGTTTATGGGGTTGCAAAGAGTCGGGCATGACTAAGCAACTAACACACACACACACACACATAGGCATGATCGGGCATTACTTCATTTCGCCATTTTATACTTATCCTTTCCAAATAAGGGGAAATGGTGTCGTTGCTCTTCGTTTTTCATTTTTCAGTGATTCTTTAAAAGTTGAGCCACATCTTTTTCAAAAGGGAAACATAGTAATACATGCTAAATATGAAAAAAATTACTGTCTGACATTCCATTCATTTAAAAAAAATGAACTTTTAGGGAATTTTTTTTCCATTTTTTATATTATCGCATAGCCATCAGTTTCAGTGTCTCATCTCTATTACTATTAATATAATATGACAGATTAAAGAGAAACTATTTTAAATGGCAGAAACACCATGTCTCAAAATGAGATTTCTTTTAACATTCCTTTATTATCTACCCATCAGGGGATTCAAGTTTTTCAAGATGAGTTTCAAAAAAAACTCATCTAGTCTGATGAGTTGACTAGAAAAAACTCCAACTATTTCCTGGGATCTTTAATTCTGGATATTGTACAAAAGAATCAGAAAATATATGCAAAACCTACAAATCAACAAGAAAGATTAAAACATTCCAACAGAAAAACAGACATGATATATGATAACCTTTGGCAAAAGAGGAAATATAAATGTCAATACACATATGTAATCATTAGTAATAAAATAATTATTTTATTAAGAATCAAGACCTTAATAAGAAGTCATTTTAGACCCATCAGATTAGAAAACTCAAAGAAATCAGGTAATACTAAATCTGAATGTTGATTAATATATGAAGCAAAAAGAACACTAATACATTTATGCTAGTAGAACTATATTTATGAAAGTATTAGTGGTATAATCATATAATGTTTATGAATATATCAGTGGTGTAACCCTTTGGAAAGTGTGTCATTATATATGCATCCACAGGCCCTATGACATAAGGATACCACGTCTAAGTACCCTAAAATAATTGCTATATATATTCATCAGGAGACATAAAATAATGCTTATAATATCCTGTTTATTACATCAAAACCAACTGAAAATAGTCTCAAAACCCATTAAAAGAAGATTGTCTATATAAATTTAGTGTATACCCACCATGTGCTAATAGGTAACAGTGAACATGAATGAAATATGGCTACTCTCAGCAATGTTAAAAATTCTTAAAAACATAGTATTGGGTCAAACCATGTAATAGGATAATATAGGGGTCATGATGCTGCTTTTATGAAGTGTAAAGCCAAGCAAAATTAAACTACTATTTAAGGACAAACTTTTTTAAAAGAATAAGAATGAAATATAGAATTCAGAATAATAATCATTTCTTGAAGGAAATTAAGAGAATGAATTAGAGAAACAGCACAGAGATGGATGACATAGAACAAGGAAGGTTCTAGATCTTAAACTGAGTAATAAGGTCATAGGTACACATGTTTTATAATTTATAATGTAACTTACTAACACTAAAACATTTATATGCATGAATGAGCATTGGTGAACTCAATGCTTTATTTTCCTTGTCCTTTTTTATAAAACACGACAAACAGTAATCTCAGAGAAGGGTTTCTCAAGCTTGGCAGTATTGACATTTTGGGCCAGGGCACTGTTTTGTGGCATGGGACTATCCTTGTATTGTAGAATGTCCAGCAGCGTTCCCTGGTCTCTACTTCTCAGATGCAAGTAGAAGTTCTCAGTTGTAACAACCTAAAATGTCTTTAGACGCTGCCAAATATATCCAGGGGGCAAAATTCATACCCTGGTTTGAGACCTTTGGTCTTTCCGGAATAATTTATGTGAGATTCACATGAAATAAGAGCATCCTCATCTTTAAAGATGAAGAGACGCTAAGAGGAATTCAAACAGACCTTGCTAAGATTCCCCGTTTCCTATACTTGTACCCTTTTCCCCATCATATTTTCCCATGAATTTCTATTTTTCATCAACCTAGCATAAAAGACAGGTTTAACCACAACTTTGGGTCTTCATTTCCTTATGAAAGTTCCCATGTCATATGAAACTTATATTAAATAAATTTGTATGCTTTTCTCCTTTAGACAGAGCCCCAGCTGAGAATCTGAAAGATTTTATTTCCCTCTGTATGCAATCCTAATCCATACACTAAATATAAAATCTCTTGCTGAGTCATCTTTAAAGAACTATGGAATGTCTCTTATAGGTCAGGGGTTTTATATTTGCATTATGCAAATTTTAAGCATACATAAGAAAGAATAACACTATAATTCCCACACACTTACCATTTAAATCCATTTAGTAAGACTTTGTTCTGTTTTCTGTATCCACTTTGATTTTATTATTTTCTTTGTTGAATTATCATTTGAAATTCCATATGTCAGAAGTATTTCACTCCTGCACACTTAGCTACACAATTCTAAAACATTTGAATGTGTCAAGGCTTTTTCTCACAATCACATTTTCAGTAAAAATTAAGAAATAAATATAACAAATCTCTGTCATAGCATGACTTTAACTCAGAGTTATGCATGTTGTATATATAAAGTGATTAATTTTCACACTTTATGACTGAAATAATGATTACTAACTTTCTATATTAACATAGATCTTAGAGTCTAATTTCTTTTAAGATTTCAAAGTAATCATAAATCAATGTTGTCAAATTAACAAGATATGGAAAGATGAATCCACAGAGAAAAACTGAAACCAAATTTCTTGATATATGATCAGGCCATCCAAGATGGCTGTTCTCTCTCTGTCCACCCTCTGCTGAATCAGTGCCTGCTTCACATATACCCTGCTCACATGACTTACCTTACATACTGGCCCTGCCCCATCTAGTAATTGTTTGAAACCTTAGATTAGAACATCTCCCAAGAGATAGCTTGTCAAAGAAACAGTGAGAGGTATACCCCTTTGCTGGTTTCCCTGTAACCAAGTGATTATCCAGCCTGGAGTCAATTCCCCCTAAAACAGGTAAACTTCCCCTAGCCCTTTCCCTGCTGCCATGTCCTGCCACTTACCTGCCCACCTGTCACTATGGAACCTTGCCTCAGACATGTAAGCTCCCCCATCCATTAAGTCACTGAAGTCTCTGCCGCTGACTCCAGGCTCTTTCCTCCATCTTGCAGACGGACATGCACAGGGCTTTCTGGCCCATGGGGTGCAGCCCTACACATGACACGAGGCAGCACTCATCCTTCTCCAGACCTTGAGTAGAGATATGTGCGTTCACTAAGGCTTCTAAATTCTGTGTACAGCTGAGACAATTTTGTGACCATTCTACACACATAGAGACATTTGAGAAAATTAAAGAGGAAAGAAAAGCATTGGGGCTTATAAAAAAAAATTCAGTTTACAAAACAGCATGTCAGCATCTTCCTAATCCAATAAAATAAGAGCAATTACATTGCCACTTAAGATAAAAGAAGAGCAAGTTTCTAATATCTTATCCTTAATGTGTCATTTCAGAACATTCAATTTATAAAAACCATAAGAACACTTCAAAGACTTGGATTTGTCATAGAAACAATCCGAGTCAATAGAGAAAATTTAAACATAAGTGAAATAATCATGCTTTCTACAGAATAGATGCTGCCTTGAATTCTGTAAAACAAATACTACTTTTTCTATTGTTATTTATTGTAGATCAAACATTCATCTCACCAAAAAAAAAAAAAATTTTTTTTGCCCTGACGTAAGGTATACAAATAAATCAATCTAATAATAATTTGCTTTTTGCATCAAAAAGTGTGTGGATGAATGTGTTAGTTTTCCCTTGTTTCTTTCTTCCACCTAAATGGTTTGGAAGGAACAAAGTACATGGTAGAAGTCACAGCATTTTTTTCCACCATAGAGACAGAGTATGTGATTTATTAGCTAAACTTGTCTATATCCTAAACTACTTCTATTACCTTTGGTTTTTACCTACTCCTTTTTTTCCTGTCAGAGGCCAAGTCTATTTCCCATGTATAAAATGGGACCTAAGAAAGTGAGATGCAGTACAATCAAGATTTGTTCACATCTCAGTGCAAATCAGTGAACAAATCAACTCATAATATTTACAGATGTAAGAAAGATACTAGAGGTACCCCGGCTGACCCATTTTACACATGAGAAAACTGGACCTCCTTTTTTACATCATCATCAGTTCAGTTCAGTTGCTCAGTCATCACTTTTCACCTTCACTTTTCACAATCACCTTTTCATTTTTTTCCTAGATATACTAGTTTCTCCTGCCATGCTTTGGTAAATCTGATTTTTTTTTCTTTGTTTCACACTCATGTTTGGTACCATGGGTCACTCTATGAACTGGTTATCATTGGATATTCTAAAACCACAAGTATAGAGACCTTGCAAAGAATTCCTGCCCAAGAGGGACTATTCCATGCATCCAGTATTATCTGACATCAATTTTTTAAGCTACAGATTTTAAAGTTTCTGTTCTGCAACCTGTAATTGTTCTCGATCTTCTAATAAATGAAGTGGCAGCTCCAAATGTCCTTTGGTCTATTCTCTTTCTGGCATGATAGCAAACATTCACATAGGTATGAATTTTTAATCAGAAAAAAAGGGAAAAGAAACTAAAAGAAGAAAAAAAAGTCTCCTCTTCCCCTTACTTTCCCTACATATTCCCTTCTCTTCCTGAAGTAACTATTGATAAAAATTTGTTATGTATTTATGAAGAAATAAGACTTTCAGATTGCCAAGAACTTTTCAAGGATATTCTCATTCAATGTATCGTATCCAAGCCAAGTGGCAGGTTTAAGTATTATTCATTCATTCAACAGCTGTTTATTGACCTCTTTATTAAATGTCAGGCACAATTTTTAGAGTCATGATAAATCAATGAAAAAACAAGCAATGATTCCCACTCTCATGGATCTTATATCTATGAAAAAAAGTGTTTAAAAAAGACATAGGCATTCACAGGATAGGGAACAAACTCTAAATTTTAATGACTCTGTATTTTGTTTAATAGAGCTTTACAATGGAGGCATTTGTAGGTTTAGGTAGCATGTATATAATAATGATATAGAATATTATCTGGGAATCTCAAAATATGTTTGATTTATGAATTATTGTACTAAGTTTAAAAATTGCTGAATAAATATAAGGATTACAATATATTAAGGATCAAAAAAGCCTTATGTTACTATACTTTACTTGAAAGTGAATTTGCTTTTATTACTAAATTCATTTAACAATTAGATTTATAATGCTTCTTCAGTTAGATGCATTTAAATTAAAATGAACTTTACCTAATTTTTCACTGGGCAGGTAAAAGATAAGTAATTTATATTAATCTATAAGTAGTACACAAAATCAAAACAATCACTATATACTTTAAAATATAGGAATGAATATTTTATATTAATATAGTTTAATTAATGAACCTAATGTTATTTTATTGAAATGAATGCTTATGAGAAAATAATTTAAAATTAATTCTATCTAATTTACATTATAAACATCACAATGCTCATTATTTGAAATTTAAAAATATTAATGTATTCATTAATTATCATGAATTCCAGTTATTAATGAACTCTCAAAGGATACAAGTAGTTATTTTAATCAGTTGAGATTTGACAAATTATTCAAGAAAATCCTTTTACAAGGTTCTATATAGTATGAGTAAAATTCTATACTTCGTATCAGTAAAAGATGCCAGTAGCTGCACAAAGGAAAGAACTATATCCTTATTTCCTGCTATTATTCTAAAAACATAAAATTGTTATGGCTGGTAGCTTGTGTTTATTTAGCATAAAGGTTACATGATTAAATGCACTCCCCATCTTCCCCAACAAAGCATTATTTTGACAGGGAGGTATGAGACAAACTCATTTTATTCCCAGGAATAAGGTATTATCACTTCATTAAAAATGTACGCAATGTGCTTCTGAAATAATTTTCTTCTTATTTGCACATATATCCAAGATAAACCCAGTAGCACAGCTTTTCTGTATAAACACAGTGTAGAGGAATAAACATTATTTTTTTTCTGTGTACCAGGTTATAGGAAAAAACTGAAGTCCTTGTCCTGTTAATCTCTCCATTTCACTTGTTCACTAAAACATATTCCTGTGAATAGCTTTCATAGGGTTCATAATGTAACAATCTAGGAAAGTAGACATAATGTATAGCAAACAATTTCAATCCATGTTGGGAGAAAGCTCTGAAATAAGCAGCGCCTTAAAAAAAAAAAAAGACAAAAGATTTGAGGATATTTCTAGTCATCAACCTGCCTAGGCCATGAGATGCCCAGACATTTGGTCAAACATTGTTCTGGGTGTGAAGGTGAGGGTATTTCTGGATGAGATTAACATTTGAACCTGTAGACTGGGTAAAGCAGAGTGTGCCTCAACCAATCAAAAACCAGAACAGAACAAAATTGCTGACGAAGAGGGAAATCCACCAGCCTGACTGATGAGCTTGGAAACTGATCTTTCCCTGCCTTTGGATTTAAACTGAAAAGTTGTCTCTTCTTGGATCTTAAGCCTGCTGAGTTTCAGATGGGAATGACATCATTGCTCTCTCGAATCTCCAGGTTGCCAACTTCATGTCTTGAGATTTCTCAGGCTCCGCTTGCATGAGACAATTCCTTATAATGAATCTCTTTCTCTATGTATACATCTTATTGGGTCTGTTTATCTGGATAACCCTGACAAATACATCACTAGATGTGCCCCATTCTACCATGAGTAATAGTTCATGTAATATAGTTGAAAGCCCTGACCACCTGTGCAATAGAAAATCTGCATGTAATTTATAGTTGGCCCTCCATATCCTCAGATTCAGTCAACTGCAGATCGTATACTACTGTAGTACATAACATTAAAAAAAAAAAATCTGAGTATAAGTGGACCTGCACAGTTCAAACTTGTTGATCCAAGGATCAACGGTAACATATGTGAAAAAATACCAGGCTTGATTTTTCAAAACAATTTTTTCATATTGTTTTAATTTATAGAGACTGGAGCAAAGATTTTTACTGAATAATATTTGTGGTCTTCTATGCTACTGGTATTTGGTTTCAAAAGACAAATATAGGATTGTTTAAATAGCATTTCTTTAGTAATTTCCCTTTCAAATGTAGAATGTGGCATTTGGGGAGGAGAAGAAAGTTATAAAAATATACATTTATCCACTTTTCAAAAAATGCAGTTGTCAAATTATGAAGCAGGAAAAAATAATAGAGCCACTAATAAGGCAGAGATGTATTCCAGATGGGTTTCTTAAATTATGGTTATATTTCAGAACTAAACTAAATATTTCAATATATTTTAATAAAAATATGGTTTAAAATCAATGCTGCATAACAAATCATAAAAAATGTGCTAACAATTCTTCTATTTTAGTATCCTAAAGAAGGAAGATTAAAAGTCTTACCTACAGTAGATTAGGATAACTAATATTGTGTCATATAGTTAGAAAACTCAAATTTTCAACAAATATTTTCTTTAATAAACAAGTACAACAGAAATTAAATATAAGCTTCCAAATTTTGCTTTCTGCTTTGCTTTTCTTGAATTGCTAACTCCAGTTACATCACTGCTTGAAATTGATGTTTATTTTCAATAATACTGTACCTCACAGGCTATAAATAAAGTAAAAATTTAGCCAGCTATGTTATTTGATAAATGAAGTCCATTTTGATGTTTAATCACCCTAAATTAGCACCAATAATTATCGCTTTTCTTCGACTATATCAATTTTGGCGTAGCAAAACAATTTTGGATTTGGAGCAAGAGAAAAAATCCAAATCATTAGTGTGATAATTGTTTGCTGAAGTGATTCTAAAAGGCTATCCTCTTAAGTCCTAGTTCCCTCTTCTGTAAAATGGTACCTTTCCCTAATGATATTTGACAGAATTAGAAGAATATATATATGAAAATAAAATAACATTTTATTTTTGTGTATTTATATGTGTGTGTGTGTGCATCCTAAATCGCTTTAGTTGTGTCTGACTCCTTGTGACCCTATGGACTGTAGCCTGCCATATTCCTCTGTTCATTGGATTTTCTAGGCAAGAAGACTGGAGTGGGTTGCCATTTCCTTCTACAGGGGAACACCCCAACCCAGGGATCAAACCTGTGTCTCTTATGTCTCTTGCAATGGCAGGCAGGTTCTTTAGCACTAGAGCCACATGGTTAGCCAGATGCATCCACTGCAACTAGAGAAAAGCCCATGAAGCAAGGAAGACCAGCACAGCCAAAAATAAATAAAGTTAAAAAAAGCAGGGGGTGGGAAACCATTATGTCCCATCTAGCTCATCTCATTGCCTTTCATGTAAAAAAACTGTAGGATTCTTGCTCACTGAAATGGAAATACATTCTGTGTGATGATATGCAATTGATCACTGCCTTTTGAATAAACGTTTTGCATGTATTTATAAATTCATTTCAAAATTCCTTATTTTCTATACATGTGAGTTTGAGTTTCTCAGTCTCCTTTGAACTGATTATAACATCTTATTAGTTCCTTTCTTAATAATGATTTAAATTAACCATCGACACATGTTCATTAAATATTTATATGAGCTGAGATTTTAACTTTTAAAAGTTATTCTTAAAAAGTGCTCTACGTTTTAAATAAATTTTATGTTTATATACCAATGGAATTTGCACATTAGAAAAGAATTTTTCAGAAGACTACTTTTGAGCATATTATTTTTGCTTTTAATCTTTTTTATTTTCACACTAGATAATTTTTTGATGTCTGCAATGGAGTTTTAAACATTTGGATTGGGGTAAAAACTAACCTTGTCAATTATATAATATTGCTTTCCATAGCATAGATTTTTTAAAAATGGGATAAAAACACATGATAAACTATGATGAAATTTATTAGAGTTTCCTAATCTAGATTTCCTAAAGAGATTATAATATACACTGGGAATTTTAGCATACTTTTACTGTGCCCTTAATTGTATTAGGAAAGTATAGCTGTTTTCAAAGAATTAACAAAACTAACAAGGAATCTGTATTTACCACACTAGGTACAAATTTGCCAGTGTGAAAATATAGCATAAATGAGAGTTAGATTTACTTTTTCAACATGACAGATGTGAAAACTCACCTTGATCTAAAAAAATAATAATCCATTTTAAGAGAGCTTTGCTGCTGCTGCTGCTAAGTGGCTTCAGTCCTGTCCGACTCTATGCGACCCCGTAGACGGCAGCCCACCAGGCTCCCCCATCCCTGGGATTCTCCAGGCAAGAACACTGGAGTGGGTTGCCATTTCCTTCTCCAATGCGTGAAAGTTTAATCTTCCTCAAAATAAACCAGGGGTTTATTCAAAGGGAAAAAGGATTCATTCCTCTACACTTCTTTTTTGATAAAATATTTCCTAAGGGGTTCCTCTCTGGTTTCCTTAAAACTTTGACTGCCTATCTTCCTATTGAACTTCTAAAATAATTTCATGGTAGAGTTTTTTCTTTCCTGTTTTTCAATTTTGCCTGCCTCTTATTCCCTGATGAAACTTTTACCTCTGGCAGGCAGCTTTGTTCTTAACACCCTGTCCCTGAAGGACTCAACTGATGCTTTGAATTGAGCTGCTTTTTTAACTTATGTGAGTTCTCACAGTAACTAGTTGATAGCATTTTCAATTCACTCTATAAATTGAGTGTCAATTTTATCTGTAGCTGAATCATAACAAACTGATTTAAAAAGTTAAGCTATTCATTTGGGATAAGGATTTCATCAATATGCTAACAAAACAATATTTTCAGATACCCATTGGTGGTGTATATATCATCACTGATTTATAGTTAATAAAATTGAAAATAGACATTTTATTTTCTATAAGTGGGGAAGCATACTAATTATCATCCAAGCACTGAGTTTTCAAACAGTCTTAAGTAATAGAACTCCTCTTGAAAGAAAGGCATACATGAAATCACCACTAAGCTCAATACTGACTTGGGGCCCTAGTATGCAAGGAGGAGACATTTTGTCCATGGCTTATATCAGACTCCTATACACATAGTATGAAAAATGTAACACCAAAGGATACCAAGCATTTTACTTACAATTTATCAGTCTGACATTCAGCATTTTAATTATTGAATGTGCATACTTGAAATGAAAACCTTCCACAGGAAATTAATGGAAAAGTACATTAAAAAAAAAAAAAAACCCACATGGGTTTCTTAACCAACTTGAGATTTTTATCACGGACAATGATTTCTGGTTACATTTACTTGCATGGGGTGGGGGTGGACAGTGGTTGAGAGTTTTAAATTGAAAAAGGACTATTTTCAAATACTGACTGTGAACTCTTTTTAATCGGTGCAATTAAGGATGGGGCTGTCAGTGTATTTTCCCACCTGGCTTTGGCTTCTGTCAAGAAGCATTTGGAATCCTAGGTACACATCCAGAATTCCTGCTGCAGGTAGTGGCACCAGCCAGAGTGAGCTTCCTAGAATCTCCTTTTTCAGTTGAATCTATAAAATGACTGCAACAGTACAAGCACTATCTTAGAAAGGCATATTCTGCCCCAACTATCCTTTGAGCTTGGTAGATATTGACAATTAAAGCAGGATTTTCCTTAGAAAATCCCATTTCTCTGTAACAAAGGGAATTCAGTTTCAGCTGACAAAACTGTCTTCTGCAGCCTTTGCTGCTGCTGCTAAGTCACTTCAGTCGTGTCCGACTCTGTGCAACCCATAGACGGCAGATCACTAGGCTCCTCTGTCGCTGGGATTCTTCAAGCAAGAATACTGGAGTGGGTTGCCATTTCCTCCTCCAATGCATGAAAGTGAAAAGTGAAAGTGAAGTCGCTCAGTCTTGCCTGACTCTTAGCGACCCCATGGACTGCAGCCTACCAGGCTCCTCCATCCATGGGATTTTCCAGGCAAGAATACTGGAGTTGGTTGCCATTGCCTTCTCTGTCTGCAGCCTTTAGAAGTGGCTATTATTTGCAACTAATGCCAGGGAAATAAGCCTCTAAGTCCTAGTGTGAGCTTTTTGGTGACATGGAGCAAAGACATATTCAATCTATCTTCAAAAAAGGAGAGAAAGCTTTTTGGTTCAGTTCAGTCACTCAGTCATGTCCAGTTGTTTGTGGCCCCACGGACTGCAAAACACCAGGCTTCCCTGTCCATCACCAACTCCTGGAGTGTGCTCAAACTCATGTCCATCGAGTCGGTCATGCCATCCAACCATCTCATCCTCTGTCATTCCTTTCTCCTCCTGCCTTCAATCTTTCTCAGCAAAAGAGTCTTTTCTAATGAGTCGGTTCTTTGCATCAGGTGGCCAAAGTATTGGAGTTTCGGTTTCAGTATGAGTCCTTCCAAAGAATATTTAGGACTGATTTCCTTTACGATACGACTGGTTCGATCTCCTTGCAGTCCAATGGACTCTCAAGAATGTTCTTCGTTACAACAGTTCAAAAACATCAATTCTCCAGTGCTCAGCTTTCTTTATAGTCCATCTCTCACCTCCACACATGACTGCTAGGAAAACCATAGCTTAGACTAGACAGACCTTTGTCAGCAAAGCAATGTCTTGGCATTTTAATATGCTGTTTAGGTTAGGCATAGCTTTTCTTCAAAGGAGCAAGCGCCTTTTCATTTCATGACTGCAATCACCATCTTCAGTGATTTTGGCACACCCTCCCCCCCGCCCCAAATAAAATCTCTCACTGTTTCCATTGTTTCCCCATCTATTTTCCATTAAGTGAAGGGACCAGTTGCCATGGTCACTTAAGTGCCAAACCACTTAATTTTCTGAATATTGAGTTTTAAGCCAACTTTTTCACACTCTTCTTTCAGTTTTATCAAGAGGCTCTTTAGTTTCTCTTTGCTTTCTGCCATAAGCATGGTGTCATCTGCATATCTGAGGTTTATGATATTTCTCCCAGCAATCTTGATTCCAGCTTGTGCTTCCTCCAGCCCGCCATTTCGCATGATGTACTCTCCATATAAGTTAAATAAGCAGGTGACAATATACAGCCTTGACATATTCTTTTCCCAATTTGGAACCAGTCTGTTGTTCCATGCATGGTACTAACTGTTGCTTCCTGACCTATATACAGATTTCTCAGGAGGCAGGTAAGGTAGTAGGGTATTCCCACCTTGTTGAAGAATTTTACATATGTTGTTGTGATCCACACAGTCAAAGGCTTTGGTTAGTCAATAAAGCAGAAAGAGATGTTTTTCTGGAACTCTTGATTTCTCAATGATCCAGCGGATATTGGCAATTTGATCTCTGGTTCCTCTGCCTTTACTAAATCCAGCTTGAACATCTGGAAGTTCACGGTTTACATACCACTGAAGCCTGGCTTGGAGAATTTTGAGCATCACTTTGCTAGCATGTGAGATGAGTGCAATTGTACAGTAGTTTAAACATTCTTTGGCATTGCCTTTCTTTGGGATTGGAATAAAAACTGATATTTTCCAGGCCTGTGGCCACAGCTGAGTTTTCCAAATTTGCTGGCACATTGAGTATAGCACATTCACAGCATCATCTTTTAGGATTTGAAATAGCTCAACTGAAATTTCATCACCTCCACTAACTTTGTTTGTAATGATACTTTCTAAGGCCCACTTGACTTCACATTCCAGGATATCTGGCTCTAGGTGAGTGATCACACCATCATGGTTATCTGTGTCATGAAGATCTTTTTGTGTAGTTCTTCTGTGTATTCTTTCCATTTCTTCTTAATCTCTTCTGCTTCTGTTAAGTCCATACCATTTCTCTTCTTTATTGTGGCCATCTTTGCTTGAAATGTTCCCTTGGCGTCTCTAACTTTCTTGAAGAGATCTCTAGCCTTTCCCATTCTATTGTTTTCCTCTATTTCTTTACATTGATAACTGAGGAAGGCTTTCTTATATCTCCTTGCTGTTCTTTGGAACTCTGCATTCAGATGGGTATATTTTTCCTTTTCTCCTTTGCCTTTAGCTTCTCTTCTTTTCTCAGCTATTTGTAAGGCCTATTCAGACAAGCATTTTGCCTTTTTACACTTTTTTCCTGTGAATGGTCTTGATCACTGCCTTCTGTACGTCATGAACCTCTGGCCATAGTTCTTCAGGCATACTGTCTATCTTATTAATCCTGGAATCTATTTGTCACTTCTACTGTAAGGGATTTGATTTAGGTCATACCTGAATCAGTTCAGTTCAGTCACTCAGTCATGTCTGACTCTTTGCGACCCCATGAATCGCAGCACACCAGGCCTCCCTGTCCATCACCATCTCCCGGAGTTCACTCAGACTCATGTCCGTTGAGTCCGTGATGCCATCCAGCCATCTCATCCTCAGTCGTCCCCTTCTCCTCCTGCCCCCAATCCCTCCCAGCATCAGAGTCTTTTCCAATGAGTCAACTCTTCGCATGAGGTGGCCAAAGTACTGGAGTTTCAGCTTTAGCATCATTCCTTCCAAAGAACACCCAGGGTTGATCTCCTTCAGAATGGACTGATTGGATCTCCTTGCAGTCCAAAGGACTCTCAAGAGTCTTCTCCAACACCACAGTTCACAAGCATCAATTCTTTGGCACTCAGCCTTCTTCACAGTCCAACCCTCACATCTATACATGACCACAGGAAAAACCATAGCCTTGACTAGACGGACCTTCGTTGGCAAAGTAATGTCTCTGCTTTTGAATATACTATCTAGGTTAGTCATAACTTTTCTTCCAAAGAGTAAGCATCTTTTAATTTCATGGCTGCAGTCACCATCTGCAGTGATTTTAGAGCCCCAAAAAATAAAGTCTGACCCTGTTTCCACTGTTTCCCCGTCTATTTCCCATGAAGTGATGGGACCAGATGCCATGATCTTTGTTTTCTGAATGTTGAGCTTTAAGCGAACTTTTTCACTCTCCTCTTTCAGTTTCATCAATAGGCTTTTTAGCTCCTCTTCACTTTCTGCCATAAGGGTGGTGTCATCTGCATATGTGAGGTAATTGATATTTCTCCCGGCAATCTTGATTCCAGCTTGTGTTTCTTCCAGTCCAGCCTTTCTCATGATGTACTCTGCATATAAGTTAAATAAGCAGGGTGACAATATACAGCCTTGACATACTCCTTTTCCTATTTGGAACCAGTCTGTTGTTCCATGTCCAGTTCTAACTGTTGCTTCCTGACCTGCATACAGATTTCTCAAGAGGCAGGTTAGGTGGTCTGGTGTTCCCATCTCTTTCAGAATTTTCCACAGCTTATTGTGATCCACACAGGCTTTGGCATAGTCAATAAAGCAGAAATGGATGTTTTTCTGGAACTCTTTTGCTTTTTCCATGATCCAGTGGATATTGGCAATTTGATCTCTGGTTCCTCTGCCTTTTCTAAAACCAGCTTGAACATCAGGGAGTTCACGGTTCACCTATTGCTGAAGTGTGGCTTGGAGAATTTTGAGCATTACTTTGCTAGCATGTGAGATGAGTGCAATTGTGTGTTAGTTTGAGCATTCTTTGGCATTGCCTTTCTTTGTAATTGGAATGAAAACTCACCTTTTCCAGTCCTGTGGCCACTGCTGAGTTTTCCACATTTGCTGGCATATTGAGTGCAGCACTTTCACAGCATCATCTTTCAGGATTTGAAAGAGCTCCACTGGAATTCCATCACCTCCACTAGCTTTGTTCCTAATGATGCTTTCTAAGTCCCACTTGACTTCACATTCCAAGATATCTGGCTCTAGATTAGTGATCACATCATCGTGATTATCTGGGTCATGGAGATCTTTTTTGTACAGTTCTTCCGTGTATTCTTGCCACCTCTTCTTAATATCTTCTGCTTCTGTTTGGTCCATACCATTTCTGTCCTTTATCGAGCCCATCTTTGCATGAAATGTTCCCTTGGTATCTCTAATTTTCTTGAAGAGATCTCTAGTCTTTCCCATTCTGTTCTTTGCCTCTATTTCTTTGCATTGATAGCTGAAGAAGGCTTTCTTATCTCTTCTTGCTATTCTTTGGAACGCTGCATTCAGATGCTTATATCTTTCCTTTTCTCCTTTGCTTTCGCCTCTCTTCTTTTGATAGCTATTTGTAAGGCCTCCCTAGACAGCCATTTTGCTTTTTTGCATTTCTTTTCCATTGGGATGGTCTTGATCCCTGTCTCCTGTACAATGTCATGAACCTCAGTCCATAGTTCATCAGGCACTCTATCTATCAGATCTAGGCCCTTAAATCTATTTCTCACTTCCACTGTATAATCATAAGGGATTTGATTTAGATCATACCTGAATGGTCTAGTGGTTTTCCCTACTTTCTTCAGTTTGAGTCTGAATATGGTAATAAGGAGTTCATGATATGAGCCACAGTCAGCTCCTGGTCTTGTTTTTGTTGACTGTATTAGCTTCTCCATCTTTGGCTGCAAAGAATATAATCAATCTGATTTTGGTGTTGACCATCTGGTGATGTCCATGTGTAGAGTCTTCTCCTGTGTTGTTGGAAGAGGGTGTTTGCTATGACCAGTGCATTTTCTTGGCAAAACTCTATTAGCCTTTGCCCTGCTTCATTCTATATTCCAAGGCCAAATTTGCCTGTTACTCCAGGTGTTTCTTGACTTCCTACTTTTGCATTCCAGTCCCCTATAATGAAAAGGACATCTTTTTTGGGTGTTAGTTCTAAAAGATCTTTTAGGTCTTCATAAAACCATTCAACTTCAGTTTCTTCAGCGTTACTGGTTGGGGCATAGACTTGGATAACTGTGATATTGAATGGTTTGCCTTGGAGACGAACAGAGATCATTCTGTCATTTTTGAGATTGCATCCAAGTACTGCATTTTGGACTCTTTTGTTGACCATGATGGCTACTCCATTTCTTCTGAGGGATTCCTGCCCACAGCAGTAGGTAAAATGGTCATCTGAGTTAAATTCACCCATTCAAGTCCATTTTAGTTCGCTGATTCCTAGAATGTCAACGTTCACCCTTGCCATATCTTGTTTGACCACTTCCAATTTGCCTTGATTCATGGACCTGGCATTCCAGCTTCCTATGCAATATTGCTCTTTACAGCATCAGCTCTTGCTTCCATCACCAGTCATATCCACAACTGGATATTGTTTTTGTTTTGGCTTCATCCCTTCATTCTTTCTGGAGATATTTCTCCACTGATCTCCAGTAGCATATTGGGCACCTAATGACCTGGGGAGTTCCTCTTTTGGTGTCCTATCATTGTGCCTTTTCATACTGTTCACGGGGTTCTCAAGGTAAGAATACTGAAGTGGCTTGCCATTCCCTTCTCCAGTGGACCACATTCTGTCATACCTGAATGGTCTAGTGGTTTTCCCTACTCTTCAATTTAAATATGAATTTGGCAATAAGGAGTTCATGATCTGAGCCAAAGTCAGCTCCTGGTCCTGTTTATGCTCACTGTATACAGCTTCTCCATCTTTGGCTGAAAAGAATATAATCAATCTGATTTCAGTATTGACCATTTGGTGATATCCACGTTTAGAGTCTTCTCTTGTGTTGTTGGAAGAAGGTGTTTGCTATGATGAGTGTGTTCTCTTGGCAAAACTCTTCAGTCTGTTAGCCTTTGCCCTGCTTCATTTTGTACTCCAAGACCAAATTTGCCTGTTACTCCAGGTATCTCTTGACTTCCTACTTTTGCATTCCAGTCCCCGATGATGAAAAGAACATCTTTTTTGGGTGTTAGTTCTGGAAGGTCTTGTATGTCATCATAAAACCATTCAACTTCAGCTTCTTCAGCATTACTGGTCAGGGCACAGACTTGGTTTACTGTGATATTGAATGGTTTGCCTTGGAAATGAACAGAGATCATTCTGTCATTTTTGCATTTGCACCCAAGTACTGCATTTTGGACTCTTGTTGACTATGATGGTGCTCCATTTCCTCGAAGGGATTCTTGCCCACAGTAGTAGATATAATGGTCAGTTGAATTAAATTCTGCCATTTCAGTCCATTTTAGTTTGTTGATTCCTAAAATGTCAATGTTAACTCTTACCATCTCCTGTTTGACCACTTCCAATTTGTCTTGATTCATGGACCTAACATTCCAGGTTCCTATGCACTATTGCTCTTTACAGCAATGGACTTTACTTTTATCACCAGTCACATCCACAACTAGGCATTGTTTTCACTTTGGCTTTGTCCCTTCATTCTTTCTTGAGTTTTTTCTCCACTCCTCTCCAGTAGCATATTGGGCACCTACCAGCCTGGGGAGTTCATCTTTCAGTGTCATATATTTTTGCCTTTTCATACTGTTCATGGGGTTCTCAAGGCAAGAAAAGATATTAGAAAATCTTATAAGACTCTAAGAAGAGGTAAAAAGTAGAGCAAATCTCAGTGGCACAAGAAAATTATCTGAAGCAGACCAGCTGCTCTCAAGGATGGGGTTACATCTTCCTAAGCTTTCTTCTCTCTACCTACTGGCTTCTCTGTTTATTCTTGATTCCCACTTGCTCGTCCTTTGGGGGAATCAGTCCACTTCTTAGCCCCAGTGTACACTGTGGACAGGCATACTCTATGTGTCTCATTTCAGATTCCCGAGAGTCAGAATCTAGTCCTTAGATAGCCCGTGGGTTGAATAAATTGTGCAGTCAGAGGCAGTATAACACACATAGCAATGAACAGGACAGGCAAAACTCCTGACTTCATGGAGCTAACAGCATCGTCATTATCACTTGATAATTATGTGAAAATGTAAAGGCAGTAGGACTGTGGGGACATTCACTTTTCTATAAATGCACTCTAACAAAGCACTGGAGAAGGCAATGGCAACCCACTCCAGTACTCTTGCCTGGAAAATCTCATGGATGGAGGAGCGTGATAGGCTGCAGTCCATGGGGTCGCTAAGAGTCAGGCAGGACTGAGCGACTTCACTTTCACTTTTCACTTTCATGCATTGGAGAAGGCAATGGCAACCCACTCCAGTGTTCTTGCCTGGAGAATCCCAGGGACGGGGGAGCCTGGTGGGCTGCCGTCTATGGGGTTGCACAGAGTCAGACACGACTGAAGTGACTTAGCAGCAGCAGCAGCAGCAGCAGCAACAAAGCACACCATGAAATAAGTCCCTGACACACTTTGCTCACTTCTTTTTCTTTTGCCATTGTTTTGCCTCTGCCACTACTTTACCACTTTTCTTTTTCATGTTAATGCCTTTTTTACTCAAAGGCTACTACTCTTAACCAGACATACTCTAAGCCAGTGGGTCTCATAGAGTGGTGCCCAGATTACAGGCAGTAGAAGTACCCAGCCATTTATTAGAAATGCCAGTGTTTGGGTCTTTACCCAGACCTACTTAATCGGAAACTGAAGAACCACTGCTCTATTCCTTCAATTCAAATATGTCAGTCTACCTTTATTCTACCTGCTTCCTAATAACTTCAATGGATTCTCTGAGTCCCTCACTACGTGGTTTGAAAATATAAATACATACTGTTCAAAAATGACTCTCCCATCCCCATTTAGAATCTCTGTCCCTAAACTAAACAAAACTTTTCACATTAGTCTTCTTGCCCACAGGAGTCAAAGCTATTAATCAAGTCCTACTTGGTATCTGTCTGGAACCATGTTAAAATTCAACTCACCAAAAAAGAAATACAATCCATCAACTTTAAATTTAAAATGAATCAATTCAACTAGATTGACCATTCCTCCCTTCATCTGTCAACCAGTCCAACTTATCATGTATGAAAACAATGCCAAATAAAACCATTCAAACTTCTTAGGATTTTAGATAGAGGACAACTTTGAAAATATAATAAAATAGAGAATTAAAATCTCTCAGTGGGCAATGAACTTAGTTTCTCTAAAAAGTCATTGCTTATTTAGCCTCTCAAAATATATTCTGCGAACAAAGCCACTTTTTAAAATGAACCTGTATTCTGGGGGGAAATTACATTGTAAGGAGTTTAAAAAAAAAAAAGCTTTGAGTGTTACAGAAAAAAATTGCATTCACAAAACTGCATTCCTGGAATGCCATGCCCAGGTCTTTTTGGGTCAATGTTCTCTGCACTACACTTTTGGTAGCATATTTTAAAACGTTTTCCACCAATATATCACTACCATTTTTACTAAAATACCTGCTTCCTAATAACTTATTTATTTTTGTTCCTTAGGCATTACTGTTATATAACAATCGTTAAGTTAATCATTTATGCAAATTTCTTACTTCCAATCAACCATCGGCTGCACAAAGGTGGGTAATTGTAACTGCTGTAACTTTAGCATCTGACTCAGTAGCTGGCTCATAGTTTTTTTTTTTTTTTCGTTTTATGGCTGTACCATGCAAGATGTAGGATCTTAGTTCCCTGACTAGGAATCGAACCTGCACCCCCTGCAGTAGAAGCAAGGAGTCTTAACCACTGGACTGACAGGAAAGTATCCCTGACTCATATTTGTTGTTCAATATATGTTTGCAGAAATGATGTACTAGAAGAATGAAAATGTTGTGGCTGGTGAAAAATAACACATATAATTTTAAAAAAAGAAAATACCGACAGGCTTAGAAAGTATTATGAACTGAATAATGCCTCCTGGGAGTAGACAGTCAATGCATCATGTGTTTTGTAATTCATTATCAATTTGTGTACCAATGTCCAGAATATACACTTGATAGTCAACCTTTAATATTGCTTTGTGGAAAAGACTTTGAGAGTATTTGTGCTCCAGCTTCCTTGCCTTAAGGCTACAGGATATTGAAACCGAACAAACAAATGTCAGCCTTTTTCTCATTTTCCAGGGGTGGAAATTTTATGAGATCTTTGGAATTCTTGCATTTTATCATACTGACAGTAAAGAGGTTACTCCTTGAAAGAACCTAATTATGAGATCACTAGGCAATGTATCCTAATTCCTGACTTATGCCTCCTGAGTACACACCATACCTTACTAACCTGTTGATTATTTTGCTAGATTAAAAGAAGTAAGAATGAAGAATTAAGTAGTTAAAGAATGACTAGCTCTCCACACTCAGGAGCCCCCTTAGCAATCCAACAGGCTGAATGTACAGGAAGATAACATCTGAAGAGGGTCAGCTAGTCCACAGCCTTTGGGGAATGATGCAGAACCCAACCTTCTGCCTCAATGATCCACTGAAAGTCTCCCTCCCTTTTTGTCTTTAAAAATTGTCATATCTGAGCAGAATTGGTCTCAGAACATAAGTTCACCTTCTCCCTAGATTGATGGCTTTTCTGATTAGAGCATTGTTCCATTCTACTGACACTTACCTCTCATTCATGTTTGAGTTGCAAGTAACTTAAGTTTTATAAGAAACTGTCAGATAGAAAACAAATTTTAGTATAGTAACTTTGGACTCTTAATTTTGGCTTCAACACTTTATAGATTTTTGATAGTAGACAAGTCGATTTCTCATTCTTAACAACCTTACTTTTAGAGGAATAGAGGCAATAATGTGACAACTAGGGATGACATATCCTGAGTAAAAAAGCTACAATAAACATTGGCTAGTTTATTTTTAAAATTGGTTTTAAAGTTGTAGGGACTTCTCAGAATTGGTTTCTATAAGATGCTTCTGTTGAAGAAGAATCCCATTGTCAAGTTTTATTGTCTTCAACTCTTTTCTTAGCTATCTTCAAATTAGTCAAATTCATACTTTCATAGATTACCATATCTAATATAATTAAAATTCATACCACAAGTATCAGTGTATGAACATATACACAAATGTTTAATTTGTCCTAAGACACATTTTGTCACAGAAAAAAATTGGCATCATTTGGCAAAAAAATCAACATTCTGGGAATGAGGGTGGGAAGTCTAGTTGGCTATCACTATTTTAAAATTGTTTCAGCAGTTAAAAAATAAAATGAAGATAAACACATTTTGAAAAGTGTAAGTGAAGTCGCCCATTCATGTCTGACTCTTTGCAACCACATGGAATTGAGCCTACCAGGCTTCTCCGTTCATGGGATTTTCCAGGCAAAATACCAGAGTGGGTTGCCATTTCCTTCTCCAGAAACACATTTTGACTTAAGTATATTTGTATATTTAGCTATATATATATTTGTAATTTTCTTTGACCTTTGCAATTAAATATAACCTTCAAAATTAGGGAGTTCAACTTATTTAACATATACTGTTTTGACTTTCTTATCTTTCCTCTTTGAGTAACTAGTTCATCATAAATAAAGACATGCATATATTAATGCTATCCTTTAAATTTTCATAGGTAATAATAAAAATAACTGCTTTATTATAGATCAGACACTCCTCTCTTCTTGGGTTCTTACTTTTATCAGAAAAATACTTTAATCTTTTACAGTAGTGTCACCTTAACATTTTATAAAATAAAATCACTTAAAAAATAGTTCTAATCAGTTTCATTACTGGCTCCTGGAAATCAGTAAAAAAGAAAACAAAAACAAACAAACAACATTTTAGGTAAAGCTTTAAAAATGGGCTTAAGATTGTAAATTTTAGAACTATAAGATCTACTGCCTCTGATCACTGTTCATGTTTTTATATGTAAATACCAGGATTACAGCTTGATCTTCAAATATTAACCTTCTCCTTCCAGTTCTTTACCAAATAGAAATGCAAACTAAATCCTCAGTAACTTGAGTTACTTGGTGTAGAATTTTCATCATTTGGGCCTTGTTCTGCCTGAAGGACATCTCAAGTTTGTACCCAGCACTATTTAGGATTTAAGAACAAAGCTATAGAAAGAGAAACAATTCTGTTTTTCTAATTTGATATTAGTCAAATACCTTTACTTAATAACAGTGGGAAAATAAAATTTAATGTAATTTAACTTTCCACCCTTAGGAAAAGGGAATGAATACAAGAAAATGGAAAGGATAGGGATATGGGAGAGAAATCTTTCCCATGGTAAAGAAAGTAATCTCCAAAGATCATAATACATACAATGAGAAGGAGATCCATACTCTGAAAAAACTAAAAAGAGAAAGAAAAGAAAAATAAATAGAAGTTATAAAAAGGAGAGACAGAGTGAGAGTGACTGCTACCAAAATGTCACTAATAATTCCTTTTACTGCATCTGCATCACTGCGTAATCCTCACCCCCAAAAACCTGTGTTGAGCCACGTATTTCTCTTTGGCCAACAGGATATGTGCAAGCATTATACAAGTGGAGACTTCATCAGTGTCTGCCTGCTGAGACTTCCTCTCTCTTACTGTGTTTGGAAACCTTAGACCACTAAGTGAATATGTCTGTGCTAACCTGCTGGAGAATAAGGGGCCATATGGAGAAGGAGCATTAGCCCGCAGCTCACTAGCCAACCGTTTGCCAATAGCCAGATGTGTGTGAGGCCATTCTAGATCCTCCAGCAACCCGCCAACCTGGCAGCTGTCCACAGAGCCCTGAAAGAGCTCAGCAGCGATCAGCAAAGCTATCACACACCAGAAATCCTGCCCATTCCAACCACAGAACTGTGAGCAAAAGAAACTGGAATGCTTTAAGTCATCAAGCTTTGGAGTGGTTTGATGCACAGCACAAGTCAACTGATGCAGGGAACAATAAACAAATGGGGGAACAATAGCTTTTGTTGAGAAATAAGACAAGGTAAACTTACTTCTCCACTTGGTAGTTCATTTTAGCCGCTGGCTTCAGAATAAGTTACTATTTCACTTCTCTTTGAAATGTGCATTTGTTTAATAAGCCTGATACACTGTAGGTTTGTTTTTACCCTAAAAGACCATCCTGCTGAAAAAAGCTAAAAGTAATAATGTATTCTTTCCATCCTGTTCCTAGGGAGGAGTGTGCCAGGAGAGATACAAAATCTTGAATTTTCCTTTGGATAGACACAGATCACAGTGTTATCATCCTGCTTACAAAAAAGAATCAAATCAAAGATCAGATCTAGCAGTGTATTCCACTGACTATGGTATCTCAAACATAATATATCATTCAGAGACAAAGTAAAAATAGTATTTTTATTAATACTCAATTGTTTATGTATTATTGATTAATTTTACTTACATATGCTACTGGATACAAGTTTTATTTGGTTCCATTATGAATTCAACAAGTATTTATCAACAGTGATTTTCAGTGTGCCTGACATTTTACTCATATGTCTGTGCTCTACTCTTTTTGAGTTTTATGATAAAAATTCTCATGCAGAATTATTTGGTTTCTCATTTTTATGCCAGCCCTTGAGCTCATAATTACCTGGAAGAGCTGTAGCGGAGTCTGCTTTCAGTGATAAATAAATATTATGAGATGTGGGTCACTTTCTTTCTAAACACCAAAGATACATACCATTTCTGTCATTTGATTTTTCCCTGAATAATTGAAACTGAACTGAGGGGAAAATATCAATTTCCAAATCCTTAATGGAAGGAAAAAGATACATGCTATAGTGTGCATAATGTAATTTCAATAAACCCATGAACAGCTATATAGAGTCATCTGTTTATAGCACTATGAAGAAAGCTTTGTTCATGTAGTTTAGCACTTGGGTAGTTAAGTGTTGGGATGGACAAAAATTTTGTTTGGATTTTTCTATAATATTTTATGGAAAATCCAAATAAAATTTTTGGCCAATCCAATATTTATCCAATTGCAAAGCTTCAAGTCTTCACAAAATATATTGTTATAGCAGCCATGAAATTAAAAGACGCTTACTCCTTGGAAGAAAAGTTATGACCAACCTAGACAGCATATTCAAAAGCAGAGACATTACTTTGCCGACTAAGGTCCATCTAGTCAAGGCTATGGTTTTTCCTGTGGTCATGTATGGATGTGAGAGTTGGACTATGAAGAAGGCTGAGTGCCGAAGAATTGATGCTTTTGAACTGTGGTGTTGGAGAAGACTCTTGAGAGTCCCTTGGACTGCAAGGAGATCCAACCAGTCCATTCTGAAGGAGATCAGCCCTGGGATTTCTTTGGAAGGAATGATGCTAAAGCTGAAGCTCCAGTACTTTGGCCACCTCATGCGAAGAGCTGACTCATTGGAAAAGACTCTGATGCTGGGAGAGATTGGGGGCAGGAGGAGAATGGGATGACAGAGGATGAGATGCCTGGATGGCATCACGGACTCGATGGACGTGAGTCTGAGGGAACTCTGGGAGTTGGTGATGGACAGGGAGGCCTGGTGTACTGCGATTCATGGGGTGGCAAAGAGCTGGACACGACTGAGCGACTGAACTGAACTGAAGTGATCCATTTATAAAGAAAAGATAAAATCAAGTGAATGGTATCACATTGTCATCAAAAAATATGAACTGGAATATATATTAGAATATAAATCTACTGGGAGGATATACATAAACATAAATTTCATCATAAGAATTATTATACTAATGATAATTAACTAAAGGTTTGTTTCTCATTGCCAGTATCTTAATAAATAATTAAAAAATTTATGCTAGATGCCTTGATTTTTATGCTATATGCTAGATGCCTTGATTATTCTTTAATTTACCTGAGCACCCTTTAGAAGCTTGTCTATTGGGTATGGACAGTTAATATTTTTAAAACTTTATTGAGAATTATCAGATATATGCAAATGTTGATTAAATAGTATATAAATTATAAAGGGGTAGAAAATATAGGCTTTAAATTAAGCCCAGCTAAAAATTAGAATCTGTTTCTATAAAAAAAAGAAGAGGAAAATGTCACAGAAAGATACCCATGAAATGCTAAAACTTACCAAGGAGTTTCCAATTTGTGGCTTTTTGTGTAAATAAAATATGTAGTAGAAAAACATGATTGATCTATATTTAATAGTCATCATTAGGTAAAATTCCAAATAATTTTCATGATAGCTATGTTCATTTTATATCATTTAAAAATCTATAAATTGGATTTAACAGTTTCTCACTTAATCAATGTTTTATATTCACCTCACATATATATTATATACCTAATCACTATCAAACCATCAGAGTTAGACATAAATTTTAAAATAATTTTATTAAAATTTATATATGAACATGTGTATAAATACCTAATGCTAGATGTATATAGACAGAAGATTAGATACATAAATAGATAGGATGGTACTACTCTGCCCTTCATCTCTAATAAGAAGGTTGAGGCATATTTTACATAAAACTCAAAAAAATGAAGAATAAAAAATTAATAGACATTGGAGAATTACAGCTCCTTTTGTCCAGAGAGATTAAAACTTGAAGAAACTTTTAAAAACCCATGTTGTATAATAGCTCTTTGTATTTAGTTTGTATTTTCCATACTCAGTACTACTTCAATGAAGTTAGAATTTGAACAATGCAATGTCTAATTCATATCCTAGTAGTTATGAAGTCACATAGGTCTTGCAAGTAGTCACTTGATCAGTACTGCATTTGTTTTACAGCTAGAGGAAAGCACTCTTATGTGTTACATAGATTTGCAATGTTTGGCCGAAATGAGTTAAATCCCAGTAATATTGTAATATACAGAAAACTAAATGAAATTGAAATAAAGTGTTGGCAGATTATCCACTCATTTTAATTCTAGATGAGGCATGTGATAAGTGATAGAGGGTTTAAAATAAGAATAGAGGAAAATTTCCTCTAGGAGAGAAAAAGTATAAAGAGATTTTTTTCTAATTGAAATAAAGTAAAAAAAAAAAAACTTCAGAAGTTTGAAAATAATGTAATATTTTGCTTTTCTTTCATATTTATCATAAGTATAATCTTACAGCATTTCCATTTTAATAAGCCATAAGGAAACAGCAAAAATGTCACCATATAAGGTTTTAATCTCAATTTTTATATCATTCCTTTTATTTTTAAATAAAAAAATCTAAAGTATATTGATTCTGAGGAAAATATGTAATATAAATAGCTGCCAGAATTTGAAAAATATCTAAGTATTAACCCATAATGTTGGCACATGCAAGACAAAGGATATTACCTTATACTTTCTACCTTTCTAAGGTTTTGTAAAAGAACATTGCTTTCATCCAGTTATGACTACAACCGCTTTCTCATAAGAAAATACTGCAATAATAAAAATGTTTCACACATCCCCCAAAAAATTTTCTTAAGTTTTTAATATTAAATTTGGTTTAATGGTTATGTTGTATAATATTGCTGCGCCAATTACCTTTTTAACTGTTATAGTTATTAAAAGATAAAATCCATAATTTGGACCATTAAATGGCACCATTCAACACAGAAAAATGTTTTAAACACTCATTACAGTTTATAAAACAAATGAAAAACTAACTATTACAACGAAGTTACAGACTATTTTCTTCCATGATTATTCCAAAACAAACGTTCTCTAATAGTCTGCTATTACTTCTTAGTTATAACTAAGAAAAGGAGATGTAGAAACGAAGGATTCACTATAATTAAAAGCAGATGACTTCAGAATACAATTATATTATGCCTAAATTTGATTATATGTAGACCTAACAAAAGACAGCTTATTCAAATATTGGCCCTTTATAGAGTTGTGAGCTTTGTTAAGTCCTTGAATAATAAATCATAGAAGGTATGTAATCAGTAACATTATTTGAATTAATCAGAAGTGTATAGAAATTTAGTTAGTAAGTATTCATACTGTAGTATTTAATATATGAAAAGCTAAGTTTGGCCATGTTTTATTAGGACAAATAGATTCTAAAAGATCCAATGCAATTCATTCTATTATACAATTTAATTGTTTTCCAATATATATTAAATAGGATAGAAGTTTTGTTAGATTTTTACTTCTTATAGTTGAATGACATGTTACATAATTATATTTAAATTTAACAGGATAGAGATTTTAAAAAACCCTAAAAGCTATTGATTATTTATATTGTACATAAACTGTGTATCATAAACTATGTAAATGCAATCTATTCATGTTTTAAGCTTTAGTGTGATAATCTCAGCTTGGATTAGCAGAACAATTTTGAGTATTATTTTTAAAAATTACAAACAATTTTCCATTTTAAATTTATAATTAAAAATATTTTAGAAAGTTTCTTTAAAGAAGTCAGTCTATCATTTGTAATATAGACCAGTAGAATTCAGAGTTGCACCACCATATAATATATTTAGACATAGATTAGCAAAGAGCAGGTTATAATTAAAACTGGGCCACTACATTGGCAGATATTTCTAAACACATATATACCATTGATATATGCTAAGAAATATGGAAAAACAAAACATCATTAATAAAAATACTGGGTCAGTGCAAAATGTCTTGAATGTTAATCATTTTCCACTTTGTATAGAAACTACAAAGTAAAGCTCAATAAAAATTCTAGGAACAAGTTTCAACTCCACAATATTTTTCTTTAATAAATCATATTTACCATAGCCAGTTTATGATTGTCTAGCAACAAAAGTATCTGACATTAGTCCATAAACCTGACTTCATAAATTTGTTTTTGAAAGACCAATAATGAATGAGCTCATTGAAGGAGTGACTCATTCTTTGTTGTTGTTTTTCAGTCACTCAGTTGCGTCCGACTCTTTGTGACTTCATGGGCTGCAGCATCCCAGGCTTTCCTGTCTTGCCCTGTCTCCTAGAGCTTGCTCAAACTCATGTGCATTGAGTCAGTGATGCCATCAACCATCTCATCCTCTGTTGCCCCTTCTCTTCCTGCCCTCAATCCTTCCCAGTATCAGGGTCTTTTCCAATGAGTCAGTTCTTTGCATCAAGTGGCCAAAGTATTGGAGCTTCAGGTTCAGCATCAGTCCTTCCAATGAATATTCAGGGTTGATTTCCTTTAGGATTGACTGGTTTGATTTCTTTGCTGTCCAAGGGACTCTCAAGAGTCTTCTTGAACACCACAATTCAAAATCATCAATTTTCGGTACTCGGCATTCTTTATGGTCCAACTCTCACATCTGTACATATATATGTACATGGCTTACTGGGAAAACTACAGCTTTGACTTTTGTCGGCAAAGTGATGTCATTCTTAGGGACCTCATAGAGATTCTTACTCTTTTCCACTTTAGTTAACCAAAGCACACCCACTCTGACTAAACAACAAATCAATATATTTCTACGAGTGAATTCTGTTTAAAAAGAAAGAAAGAAGGAAAAAGCACAACAACAAAAATCTTGACTTGGGTAAAAGGATGACCTTGACTACATCTAAAGGCCTTCGTCCAAAATTCTTCCTAAAACTCAACAGGGATAATTACAAACAGAGAATATTCTAACCTCTCTATTTCCTATCTTTAAAGAAGGAAAGTTTCTTGACTGTTTAAGAAATTCCAGTTTTTTGACTGCTCTCAATTTTTTTTTTCTCCGTACACTAATCACTTCTGCTATAAACAAGGTAATGTGGTCAGAGGTGAACACACCCCTACCACTGACTTGTTTTAGTTAACATAGTAGAGTCAAGTTGACTCATTCCTGACACTTTCCTATCAGCTCCCTCATTTCCATTTTCTCATCAAATCCTGTATATTCTATCCATTTGCATCTGTCAAGTGCCTCCCTTCCTCTTTACCTTCACTAGTCCTTCTTTCATTCAGACTATGATCATTTTGTGTTTGTATCTTACTAATTGAATAATTTTCCACTTGTCTCAAAGGCACATTCTTAACTCTCGTTCATGTAACTCAAACTCTTAAATCAAACACAGTTCATGAATTATCTCAGGGAGGCCTTCTTTAACATTTCAATTTGATGTTTCTTTTCTATACTTCCTTAACCTTCTCTATTTTAGTATTTATGCCATTTACTATAATCACCAATTTATAGAACTGTCTCCTCTTTCCCTTGAGGGAAAAGCTTACATTATTTTAATTTTTAAACTCTTGTTCCAAGCAAATATGAGGCATAAATGCTGTGAATGTTTGTTCAATGAATACTGTTACCAATAATTTTATTTTTAATTCTTGATGCTTGTACCTAAGAATAAGTTGAATTTCATGTCAAAAATAATATCAGATATTTATTATTTCATAGTTTATTACATTCCCTAGGTGAATTTGGATTATAATAAGAAAGTTCAGTTAATATAAAGTATTTTAAAGTTTCACAAATTAAGCCTGTGTATGTCTGAAGTGGATTTATTATCAAAAGTGATATCAGAGTGCTAAAGTCATTCTACATGGTAACTGGAATTAAGACTTAGAACTTCACTAGATTCAATATCTTTCAGAGTACCATATTATGGCTGAGGTCCTTAACTCCTCAAATGCCTTTAAAAATAAAAATCAGCACATACTTTCTAAGTCCCTACCGTTGTGTATTATTTCACCATTAAAGATTCCAAACTTTTTATATATATATATTCCACACACAGTCCATTGTAGCAGATTGCTACACTGCTCACAGTAATCTCTTTAAGATCTGGACCCTGAATTATTTTTCATGTAACTTAAACTTCCATGTTTCAAAAAGAGGGAAGCAAATTCTATCAATTTTCCTGTTTGAAGGACCTTTCTTAGTGAATAATAATACTACTGGGTTTTAAACTACAAATACTGTTTTGTTTATTTAACCTTCATGTTTTTAAAACTAAAATCTTCTAACCACTATTTTCAATGTTTTCCATTTAATAAATTGAATTTTGTACCATGGAAAAGAAATTTTGCAAATATTAGTAGACTGAAAACAAATATGGCATAAAATGAGACATAATTTAAATCACTGTAAGTGATCATTAAAATGTGGGATTTGAAGAAAGCTATTAGCTGATGAATAGCTCATTAAACTGCTAGAGAAATCAGAGTATTAGCAATTAAACTAAAACCCCACATAAAACAGTCTGTCAGAGTGTATAGGTAGAAATGAATTGGAAATGTTTTTATTTCATCGTAAGAGGTTTCCTCTACAATGCCAATTAAGGATAATATTTGGAGGTCTTGACTTAACAATAGGAAATCCTGTCACTATCTTCACTAGTAGAAAGTAACTGAATTAACTGCAAAACACCAACATGATTCCTTTTCATGTGATGTGAGAAGAAATAGCATTACACATCTTAAGAATACTAAAGTGTTTAAGGCAGGTCTAATGAGGGGTCACAAGTCCACACCAACTCTTAACTTCCAAGTCATGGAAACAATACTACTTTCTGTTGCAGTCAGAAAAGCAAATATTATTCCCATATGTACAAGGAAGCAAAAAATTATATTTATCCCAATTTAAAAAACTAAAATCACAATTAGAAGTCTGGATTTATTAGGAAAAATATAATTAAAAACTAGCTAGAGTTTTCCTAAGACACAAATTATAATTCTATTTTCTGATTGTTCATGTCCAAATACATGAAAATCTAGACAAAAAGGTAATATACCTCCTGTTATTACTGATTGGATGAAGCTCTGACCAGTAAGCATTGTGCTCTGTATACTGTATACTGTATACTCTATCAAGTATTCAAGTGAGAGCAAAGTTGGAGAGCAGCATAAACAGGTAAATAATGATCACTATTAAACAATGATATATTTCTGTTTGGATAGTCAGATACTAGACAGAAGGGACTGCTATCTAATCCTTCCTTGGAAGAAATTATTTATAGAAAAATTTTCTGTTTTATATAATAAATGAAATATATTTGACTACCATATATATATACATATATACATATTATACAAATATTTTACTACCATATGTGTATATATACATATAGATACATATATACATATACATATATACACACACACATACATATATACACATATATTCAATATTTATAGAGTACAAGATTTATCAGTTCTGTTCAGTTCAGTCGCTCAGTCGTGTCTGTCTCTTTGAGACCCCATGGACTGCAGAATGCCAAGCTTCCCTGTCCATCACCAACTCCCGGAGCTTTCTCAAACTCATGTCCATCAAGTCGGCCATGTCATCCAACCATCTCATCCTCTGTTGTCCCCCTCTCCTCCTGCCTTCAATCTTTCTTGGCAAAAGAGTCTTTTCCAACAAGGCAGTTGTTCACATCAGGTAGCCAAAATATCAGAGTTTCAGCTTCAGCATCAGTCCTTCCAATGAATATTCAGGACTGATTTCTTTTAGGATTGACTGATTTGATCTCCTTGCTGTCCAGGGGTCTCTCAAGAGTCTTCTCCAACCTCACAGTTCAAAAGCGCCAATTCTTCAGCACTAACCTTTCTTTATGGTCCTGCTCTCACATCTCTACATGATTACTGGAAAACCATAGCTTTGAGTAGATGGACTTTGTTGGCAAAGTAATATCTCTGCTATTTAATATGCTGTCTAGGTTGGTCATAGCTTTTCTTCCAAGGAGCAAGTGTCTTTCCATTTCATGGCTGCAGTCACCATCTGCAGTGATTTTGGAGCCCCTCAAAACAAAGTCTGTCACTGTTTCCAGTTCTTCCTCACCTTTTTGCCATGAAGTGATAGGGCAGGATGCCATGATCTTAGTTTTCTGAATGTTGAGTTTTAAGCCAGATTTTTCACTCTCCTCTTTCACTTTCATCAAGAGGCTCTTTAATTCTTCTTCGCTTTCTGCCAGAAGTGTGGCATCATCTGCATATCTGAGGTTATTGATATTTCTCCTGGCAATCTTAATTCTAGCCTGTGCTTCATCCAGCCCAGCATTTCACATGATGCACTCTTCATATAAGTTAAATAAGCAGGGTGACAATATACAGCCTTGACGTACTCCTTTTCCTATTTGGAACCAGTCTGTTGTTCTATGTCTGGTTCTAACTGTTGCTTCCTGACCTGCATACAGATCTCTCAAGAGGCAGGTCAGGTGGTCTGGTATTCCCATCTCTTTCAGAATTTTCCACAGTTTGTTGTGATACACACAGTCAAAGGTTTTGGCATAGTCAATAAAACAGAAGTAGGTATTTTTCTGGAATTCCATTGCTTTTTCAATGATCCAACAGATCTTGGTTATTTGATCTCTGGTTCCTCTGCCTTTTCTAAAACCAGCTTGAACATCAGGAAGTTCATGGTTCACATACTGTTTAAGCCTGGCTTGGAGAATTTTGACCATTACTTTGCTAGTGTATGAGATGAGTGCAATTGTGCAGTAGTTTGAGCATTCTTTGGCATTGCCTTTCTTTGGCACTGGAATGAAAGCTGATGTTTTCCAGTCCTGTGACCACAGCTAAGTTTTCCAAATTTGCATATTGAGTGCAGCACTTTCACAGCATCATCTTTTAGGATTTGAATTAGCTCAACTGGAATTCCATCACCTCCGCTAGCTTTGTTTGTAGTGATGATTCCTAAGGCCCTCTTGACTTTGCATTCCAGGATGTCTGGCTCACACCATCATGGTTATCTGTGTCATGAAGATCTTTTTTGTATAGTTCTTCTGTGTATTCCTGCCACCTCTTCTTAATATCTTCTGCTTCTGTTAGATCCATACAGTTTCTGTTCTTTATTGTGCCCATCTTTGCATGAAATGGTGCAAAGACACCCTTGGTGTCTCTGACTTTCTTGAAGAGATCTCTAGTCTTTCCCTTTCTACTGCTTTACTCTATTTCTTTGCACTGATCACTGAGGAAGGCTTTCCTATATCTCCCTGTTGTTCTTTGGAACTCAGCTTTCAGGTGGGTGCATTTTTCCTTTTCTCCTTTACCTATAGCTTCTCTTCTTTTCTCAGCTATTTATAAGGCCTCCTCAGACAACCATTTTGCCTTTTTACATTTCTTTTCTTGGGGATGGTCTTGATCACTGTCGCCTGTACAAAGTAACGAACCTCCGTCCATAGTTCTTCAGGCACTCTGTCTATCATATCTAATCCCTTGAATCTATTTGTCACTTCCACTTTTCTCTTCACTCTATGTAGCTTCTATTCTGTGTCTCAGATACTTATGTTCATATATTTTCTATTTCATTAAATCACAAGTCCAAGAAGACTTTAAGAACTTTTGTTTGTTCTGATTTACTCCAGGTAACAGTCCTCACTAAGCCTCAAGCAGTGAGAATATAGGCCAAGCAGGAACTCCATCACTAACTAAGCTGTATGTAGTCTGGAATGTTACTTAACTTCTGTGGGTCTCCAGTTCCTCATTGGTAGCAAGTACCCTTTTGCATACTTCATGGAATTTTGGTAAAATCAAAGAAACAGTATATATAATACCACTTGCCTAGCACACGATCAATAATGATAACTACACGGACTTAAACCATATCCCCCAAAACATGCAAGATCATTCTGATGGACCTTACATGCAATGAGAAATGTTTTCTTATAAATGATACATGGATAGAAGAGGAGAAGGCCATAGGAAAATGAAGGCAGAGATTGGATTTCTTAAACTCAACATGTATTACCAAAGGTTAATATAGCATTGCACATGCATGTACAAGTGGGGAGATAAATATACTCAGCTGAACACATATTCCTGTATCATCACCTTTATCTTGTCAATTATTTGCATCTGTGTAATAAACTATAGCATCAGACCAGATTAGAAGTTGTGACTCTGATATTAGTGGGCCTTGTGGGTTGCCTGCAGATCCCTGAATCCCTGCCGAACATGCAAATATTACAGTATTGTCAAATCTGCCTTTTTCGAAGGAAAACATGCATAGGTTTCATTAAATCTCAAAAGGGTTTGGGATCACCAAAAAAGAAATAATCTCAAATCTGGAGGATTCTGAAGGCCCTTCCTGGCTGTTATATTGATATTATGTTTCAGGTTTTTATGCCTTTAAAACAGCCAAAGAGATTTGGCATGCTATTTTAATCAGTAAAATCCTTTCTTTGAAGACCAAGAGCAAGTCAAAGAAGACACTATGATAGAGGCTGTTTTAAGTAAACTTACCTTCCTCCAAACATTATAATGAAAATCTACAGCTTTCTGTTTTCTTATGTGCAGTCTGTCATTACCCACCATTCTCCAGCAAAGGAAATAATCTCTATAGTCAACAGTATAAATACAGACTCCAGGTTTCCTTGAGCTCTGAAATTGCTATATTCAAGTTAAAAGTTCATAGTAAGCATGAAGGCAGAGGATAAAAAAATAAATGAAAAATACAGTTTACTTATTTCTTTCAGCAAAAAAAAAACTTCAAGGTTATTCTTATCAGAACAGTCATATTTCTGTGCTTTTTACGTTAAAGGCTATCAAAGAAAGATTAGAACAGAAAGGCATCTAGGAAGAATTGGCGGAGAAGGCAATGACACCCCACTCCAGTACTCTTGCCTGAAAAATCCCATGGATGGAGGAGCCTGGTAGTCTGCAGTCCATGAGGTCCCTAAGAGTTGGACATGACTGAGTGACTTCACTTTCACCTTCATGCATTGGAGAAGGAAATGGCATCCCACTCCAGTATTCTTGCCTGGAGAATCCCAGGGACAGAGGAGACTGGTAGGAGGCCATCTATGGGGTTGCACAGAGTCGGACATGACTGAAGTAACTTAGCAACAGCAGCAGCAGGAAGAACTGGACACCAAGGTTCTTAAAATTCACTATTTTTCTTTAAATCCTTCTAAAACTTACCAAATAAAAACCAAACAACTTTCTGAAGTTTATCATCTCATGAAGCAAATGCCAAGAGTACAAACATAAATCATAGGTCAAGTCATTTGTTATAAGGAAATTATACATGTTTCTCATCACTTTCAAGTTAATAAAATTTTAGTTTTGAGGTCTGAAGTAATTTAAGACATCAGAAATATACTATGGATATGCTGTAGAAAGTGTGGGAAAAAAGAAACCCTCCCTATTACACTATAAGCGGGAAGGTAAACCAGTACAGTCATTATGGAAAAAAGTATAGAGGTCCTTAAAAAACTAAAATAGAGTTACCATATGGTCCTGTAATTCCATTCCTGGGCATATATCTAGACAAAACTCTAATTCAAAAAGATACATGCACCTCAATATTCATAGCAGCACTATTTATAATAGCCAAGACATGGATGTAACCTAAACCTAAATGCTCATCAACAGATAAATGGATAAAGAAGATCCACTTTATAAATGGATAAAATGGTATGTGTGTATATGTGTATGTATTCAGTTCAGTCGCTCAGTCGTGCCCAACTCTTTGCAACCCCATGAACTGCAGCACACCAGGCCTCCCTGTCCATCACAAACTCCCAGGGGGTACCCAAACTCATGTCCATTGAGTCGGTGATGCCATCTAACCATATCATCCTCTGTCATCCCCTTCTCCTCCTGCCTTCAATCTTTCCCAACATCAAGGTCTTTTCAAATGAGTTAGCTCTTCACATGAGGTGGCCAAAATACTGAAGCTTCAGCTTTAACATCAGTCCTTTCAATGAATACCCAGGACCAATTTCCCTTAGGATGGACTGGTTGGATCTCCTTGCAGTCCAAGGGACTCACAAGAGTCTTCTCCAACACCACAGTTCAAAAGCATCAATTCTTCTGTGACAGCCCTCTTTATAGTCCAACTCTCACATCCATACATGACCACTCAAAAAACCATAGCCTTGGCTAGACAGACCTTTGTTGATGAAGTAATGTCTCTGCTTTTTAATATGCTGTCTAGGTGGGTCATAACCTTCCTTCCAAGGAGTAAGCGTCTTTTAATTTCATTGGCTGCAATCACCATCTGCAGTGATTTTGAAGCCCCCCAAAATAAAGTCAGCCACTATTTCCCCATCTATTTGCCATGAAGTGATGGGACTGAATGCCATGATCTTAGTTTTCTGAATGTTGAGCTTTAAGCCAACTTTTTCATTCTCCTCTTTCACTTTCATTAAGAGGTTCTTGATGTGTATGTGCATGTGTGTGTGTGTGTGTGTGTGTGTGTACACAGAAAGAGAGAGACAGAGAGAGAGCCTTCCCTGGTGGCTCAGTGGTAAAGAATCCACCTGTCGATGCAGGAGACTTGGGTTCAATTCCCAGGTCAAGAAGATTCCCTGGAGAAGGAAATGGCAACTCACTCTAATATTCTTGCCTGGGAAATCCCATGGACAGAAGAGCCTGGCAGGCTACATTCCATGGGGTCACAAGAGTTGGACATGAATTAGCAACTAAACAACAACAAACATTTATACACATATATATGTATAAACACACATACACACACATACACACTTAAAATGAAGTATTACTCAGCCTTAAAAAAGAATGAAATAATGCCATTTTCAGCAACATAGATGGAACTAGAGATCATCATATTAAGTTAAATAAGTCAAACAGAGAAAAATAAACATGATATCATATATATGTGCAATCTAAAAGAAAAATAATACAAATGAATCTCTACACAAAACAGAATCTGACTCACAAACATAGAAAACAAACTTCTGGTTACCAGAGGGGATAACAGGCTGGTAGAGGAAGAGATAAATTAGGCACTGGGGATTAACATATACACAATACTGTGTATAAAATAGGTAACAACTATATATATATACATATATATGCTTCCCTGGTGGCTCAGATGGTAAAAGCATCTTCCTGAAATGCAGGAGAACTGGGTTCCATCCCTGGGTAGGGAAGTTCCCCTGGAGAATACATGGTAACCCACTCCAGTATTCTTGCCTGGAGAATCCCATAGACAGAGGAGCTTGGCAGGTATAGTCCACAGGGTTGCAGAGCTGGACATGACTGAGCAACTAACGCTTCACCACTTCACTTCATATGTATATACTCTCTGAATATATGCATGCACACACACACACATAGGTATATACAAACCGAATCACTTTGCAACAATACACTTGAAACTAACACACTGTAAATTAACTATACTTCAATTTAAAAAATAAATACATTATGGATTATCAGGCAGTTTCTTTTGCAAATAAAAGCAAATGATTTTCAGTTTATTTACTATGTATATACACATGAAGAACATAGGGAATACAAACAATTAGAACAAGGTGGTGTACATCTAACAGCTCTTTTTATATACCATATGGACAATAGATGGCATCACCGATTCAATGGACATGAACTTGGGCAAATTCTGGGAGATACTGAGGGACAGGGAAGCCTGGCATGCTGCAGTCTTTGGGGCTGTGAAGAGTCCGACACAACTTCGCCACAACTTCGCGACTGAAGAACAACAATGGACAATAAATGCCTCTTTATTATTTCAAAGTACAAAAGTGATTGCGTGGGTGAAAGCCTTCCACTTGAAAGTCATCAGATTGGTTTTAAAAGTTGATTACTTTCCTCTAAAATGAACTTCACTGCAGCTTTTAGAAATAGCTTGGATGAATTGCTATGTAAGGCAATGGTAAACAGTGGCTGAGAGTACAAACTTTTGCAACAGATTTTCAGGATTTGAATGTTTCCACCAAAGAAAAGTTACATGACTTTAGCAAGTTATTTAACTTAAGCATGTCTCAGTTTTCTCTAAAATGCAGGTAATAGTAACTGATTTAGAGTTGTTTGAGGATTAAATGAGTTAATACTGCATCTTAAATACATGGAATATAGTAAGTGTCCAATAAATGTTAGTATAAATCTTAAGTCATTATGAAAACATTTTTAAATTCATATTTTACATAATCTAAGTCTCAAAAGTGTTTTCTATATACCAATATCATGGCATTGAGATTTATAGGAAATGAATTTTTGATGTATTACCAATCATGTTGATCACTCATTCTTGTATTTAGGTTTTTATAATCAGATATCTGTAATATCTTCTAATGTCTCTTTAAAGTCTTATAATCAGGTATTTGGATTATCTAATTCAAAAATACATAAGATATACTAAGAATCCCATTTTGTGCTGTACTGCGCTTAGTCGTTCAGTTGTGTCCAACTCTTTGAGACCCCACAGAGGGTAGCCCTCCAGGATCCTCTGTCCATGAGGATTCTCCAGGCAAGAATACTGGAGTTGGTTGCCATGCCCTCCTCCAGGGGATCTTCCCAACTCAGAGACCAAACCCAGGTCTCCCGCATTGCAGGCAGATTCTTTATCTACTGACCCACTGGGAAGTCCCATTTTACATATAATATGCTCAGTTTCACCATTTAAAATTCTCACAGGAGGTCAGAAATTTAATTATGCACCCATTATCTAAAAGTGTAAGTATTTAACAAAGCCTGCAAAAACCAGTTAACCCTTTATTAATTAATCATACTTGTTCCATAGCAGTACATTCTGATGTGGTTTCCATTTCTCTTCAAAATCATCTATTCTGTATCTTGCTTAAGGACTCACTCTCTTACAATTCAGTTTTCATCATGTGTGCTCTTTCCTTCATGTTGAAGTCTTTAAGAAACCATTACTCCCAATGGTTGGGCTGACACTCCTCAGCTTGGTATTTATTTTAAGGCTTCTAGATCAACCATAGAATGCATTTGTATTTCCCTTTTTAATACTTTCTATTTCTAATCTTGCTATTATTTTTGCTTTTTCAAAAATTTTTGTTTAACTTTATATGCCCTTATTCAGCATGCTAAATATTTTTGATCTGATTCAACCACCAGGGAACTTCCTCTATTAGGTAATTATTTTGGTATTTTTTTTCTTAATCAGAAATACTGCTTCATCACAACTGTATATTCAGTTCAAAAATATATTCCTTTATTACCATCCTTAATTCAGTCAAATTGTATTCACACACACTGATATAAAAATGGGAGGCTACCAAATACAGAACATTGATATAAAATTTGCTAACTGTTTGACCTCAGCTGGTAAAGAATCTGCCTGCAATGCAGGAGAACCCAGTTCCATTCCTAGGTTGGGAAGATATGCTGGAGAAGGGATAGGCTACCCACTTCAGTATTCTTGGGCTTCCCTTGTGGCTCAGCTGGTAAAGAATCCGCCTGCAATGCTGGAGACCTGGATTCAATATCTGGGTTGGGAAGATGCCCTGGAGAAGGGAAAGGTACCCACTCCAGCATTCTGGCCTGGAGAATTCCATAGACTGTATAGTCCATGGGGTCACAAAGAGCAGAACACGACTGAGTAACTTTCACTTTCACTTTGAACTGGAGTAAGTTTCTTTGCTCTCTGGACACGGTTTCCTTATATGCAAATAGGCATGATAATCCAGGGCATATGAAACCTTTAGAAACTTCCATGCTCTAGATTAAAAATACATAGTTTAGTGAAGTGGCTCAGTCGTGTCCAACTCTTTGTGATCCCATGGACTGTAGCCTACCACGCTCCTCCATCCATGGGATTTTCCAGGCAAGAATACTGGAGCGGGTTGCCATTTATTCTCTCATAAATAAAGCAATTTGCTTTCTTCAACTTTATAGGAAGTCATTTTACTTTATTTATTATCCATGCTATAAAAATCCAACCAGCCCTTTAAAAGAAGATGTACTGATACAGGAAGGATACCATATACACTGTTGATTAAAAATCAAGTTCTCAAATAAACTTTTTATGGTATGAGCCCATTTATTTAGAAAACAGCTAAGACTCATACTTACACATACAAAAATTTATGCATACATGGTCATGTAAATATACACACATGTGTACATAATTATAAACAGCATATTGTAACTATGTGAGATTATGTAGAAAAATGTTTGAGAGTATACTATACAATTTTTTAAGATAATGCTTATATAAAAAGAGGAGAGATAAAAATGTATAATAAAATATGCATCCATGTTATATGATTTTTTAACCCAAACATATCTGAGAATTACTTATGTAATTAAAATATCTAAATACAGCTCTAATCAGCAACTTATATATATTCATAATCTTTTATACTTCAGTTATTACTAGATTGATTTGTATATATGTATCTTAATTATGTTTGATTGGTTTGAAGCTGACAATGTTCATACTAGTAGTTCTTCACTAGGTTATTTTTAACATTAAAAGTCACTCGGTTTTTATGCTGGATATAACTGATTTTTGTATGCTTAAAGAAGCTCAAAAGCTGTTTATTAAAAACATAAGCATTGTGAAATCCTCTGTAATTAAACACCTGGGCAGATGAACATTTAGAAACTGCCATGTAAAAGGAGCCAAGTATTTATCCAGGTGGAGACACTGAGAGCAACAGAAGTGGCTCAGCTAATTGGAAGAGTCTCTGATAATTAATTTGAATATTAATTCAATGTCACTTAGCATTCTAAGCCAGTGAAAGATGACAAAAGTCACACATTATTATAGATGCATTTGCTAATAAAGTTTAAAGGTGTTAGACCCTTTTTATTCTATCTTAATGGTCCTAAATGACTGACTTAATCTCATTTCTGAATGTTCTAAATAGTAGTCCCCATTAGCCTTAGATCACTTAGCATGGAAAGTTAACAAAGGCTAATAAAAATGAAAAATAATGTAATGGGCAATCTTAGTCACAGCCCCACCAGTGTAATCTCTGGAAATCTCATCCTCAAATCCCCATGGCTAATTCCTAAAGCTCCCAGGGGATCTTACAACTATAGCATCCTGCTCCTCAGATGCTCCCAGCAGAGACTGACAAGCTCCTGTCTCTGTGGTGACATCCTTGGAACCTTCCAAGTATGATGCCTCCGTCTCCTATCTTTTGCAGCTCACTGAACTGAGGTGCGTGAATTGCAAAGGGGTAGAAATCTTCTTCAATCTCATGTTTAATTCCATCATAAAGTCAGAGTCAAGTGCATCCTCAGCCTTCTGGGTACTTCATTGGCTCCATCAATGTTTGTTTTCTGAAATTAACTGCACTTTTACTCCTTCGTTATAGTTAGCGCAGAAGGTAATCTGATTGATAGGATATTCTGTAACTCTCAACAGTATTCCTTTCCTTAGACTTTATCAAATAAGAATCCTTATTTGATTTATACTCTACTCTTGTTTCTTCAGAGTGAGCTTCTTTTCCACCAAAGATGATTATTTTTCAAGATTCTGCCTATATTTTATATATATATACATATATATATAGACACACACACACACATATATGTGTAAGTTGTAATTATCTATGTGATTAAAAATTCCTGAGAGACTTAAAGATGCGAGTTTGGTAAATTCCACTTCATTCCCAGCAGGTTCAAGTACCAATCTTTGCATGAGGCTGCTTAGTTTTCAGACATTGGAACCTAACTGGGCCTCCTCATGGGACCTCTGGAACTCTGCTGTAAAATAGAAATATAGTGCGAGTCATAGGCGCAAACCACATATGTAACTTTGTCTTTTACACGCTACCTTTTAAAACAGTAAAGAATCAGATGGAAATAGTTTAAATAATGTTTTTGTTAGCCAAATCTATCTAAACTATTATTTCAATATGCAATCAATATAAAATGCATTGAAAAATTGTATATTTAAAAATTAGTATCTATTTTATACTTATAGTATGTCTCAATTTAGACTAGCTAAGACTGCAAGTGCATAACTACATGTGGTTAGGGGCTATTTTACAGGTAGGTAGAGATCTGAATAGTGTAGAAATTCTGGGTATCAAGTGGCCCAACAGTTTAATGAAAAACTGTTTCATTTAAAGATGTTTCTCAAATATTATTCTAACTTCTGTATACCATGTCCAATGATGAACCCCTTGCATCCTGAGAAATGGTTTCCTCAGATCAATATATAATAGCTTGCTCTCTGACACATGCTTTATTCTGCTTGTTTAAAAAAAATGCAGAAAGAATATTTCTTTTTAATGCAATCATTTTGCAATTGACACAGAGTTAGGAAAAACTGTTTTCTTTGTTTTAAATTACAAGATTAATAATAAATCCTCACTGTAAAACATCAAACACTATGCTACTGCTAAGTCACTTCAGTCGTGTCCGACTCTGTACGACCCCGTAGACGGCAGCGCACCAGGCTCCCCCGTTCTCTGGGATTTTCCAGGCAAGAACACTGGAGTGGGTTGCTTCTCCAATGCATCAAAGTGAAAAGTGAAAGTGAAGTCGCTCAGTTGTGTCCGACTCTTAGCGACCCCATGGACTGCAGCCTTCCAGGCTCCTCCGCCCATGGGATTTTCCAGGCAAGAGTACTGGAGTGGGGTAAGCATATAAATTAAAAACTGAAAGCAATTGCTCCTCGTATTCCCTGTTTTGCTTCCTAGAGTTACTTAAGTTTGCTGTGTATCTTTCCAGACATTTTTCTATATTAAATAGATGTTTAGACAGAGCTATTAAATATCCAGAAGTGTTTAATGGGAATGAATAGATTCATTGGCAAGGTCTAGTACATAAACGTGCTTGATGACTTGGAAACATCAGGTTGCCTAACGGAAGGTACTATACTCTCTTGCTGGCAGAGCTCATATTTTGTCTGAGTATTCACAATTACTGTTGCCACGTGTGCAGAGAAGAGCTAAAAAGTGAGATATCGATTAGTGAAGTAATTCCCTTTTCTTAGCCAATGACTGACTCTGTCAGAGGTGTGTGATGTAGTTTTGTCCAATAAAAACAGTGGACAAGGGAGAGACTTTTCTTGCTTATAAAATCAGCTGCATGAAAAATAAAAGAAAATAAATAGCTGCATAGAAAAGAACAGTCTTTTTCTTTTCAGTTTTGCTGTCTACCTGTGATGCCTACAATGACATATTGGGGCTCTAAAGGGAAACACAGAAGTTAATGTATCAAAATCAGCACATGAAATAATGGACAGGATCTTTGATGTCATTGCAGAACTCTCTCTGGGATGTGAGACAATAATCCTCTTATTGCTACTGTTTAGTCCCAAAGTCGTGTCTGACTCTTGTGACCCTATGGACTCTAGTCCATCAGTCTCCTCTGTCCATGGGATTTCCCAGGCAAGAATACTGGAGTGGATTGCCATTTCCTTCTAAAGGGGATCTTCCCGACTCAGGGATCAAACCCACATCTCCTGCCTGGCAGGCAAATTCTTTACCAATGAGCCATCTGGGAAGACCTTTCTTATTGCTAACCCACTGTTAGTTGTGTTTTCTGTTATTTGAAAATTAAAACATCTTAATTGAGGCAAACATCCAAAAAAATATGTTTTATAGACATTAGTCAAAATGAAATAAGAATAATTTTCATTAGTGAAAGTGATTAAGCTAACAGGTATTGATGAGGAAGTTATTAATTTTCTGTCAACTTATTTCCGTACATGATCCACGCATTATAACTATCCCAGTTATCTGCAAAGAAAGAGTAATTTCCAAAAGAACAAATAAACAAATGTTTAGTGTTACTGCTGTTAGGAAAAACAGTGGTACAATTTAGGTAAGCAAAATGTAAACATACCATCAGAACTGTCAGTTTTAAAATGTTTTTGTATATATGCAAATCTTTAATAGATTATAGAATATCATGAAACCTGCTGTCAGTAGCAAGTTATAATTGTTTATTTTTGTAGTGTGGTGATTTTCTTCCTGTTCAGTTACAATCGTCTACACATTGCTCAGAGTGTGCCACATCCTGAGTTTGAACAAAATGCAAGATATAAAAATATGTATTATATTCATCATATATAATACAACCTTAACAAAAATAGTTTTAGCTACCATTTAATAAAGCTGAGTTCAAATATCCTTTCAATGTTTCTATTTAATGAATAGTTTTTATACATAGAAATTAAAACATTTGAATAGATTTAACTGATTGGGATCAAACCATATAAATTAATCATAAAGACTACAATTTTTATAAGCAAAATGATGAAAAGTTAGCAATTTCACATGATATAAATTAAAATAAACATTTAAAACTTTTCAAAAATATATGAAAACTGGTATGGTTTTGAATTTCAAATCTTTTTTTCTTTTCATAATGATCATTGAAGTTTAGTATGCTTATGTCACTTACCTAGAAAAACCAGAACTAGAGCTCTACTTGATAAGACAAGGGTAACATAGCAAATGGGACAAGGATTGGCTGAGGATATCATTTTTTTTCTATGTAATTCTAAGGCAAACAACTTTGATCAGCTATAACATTAAATCTGTTTGAAGATATAGTCATACAAAATATATAACCACATTTCTTTGTAACTATAATGAATGTTTTATTTTAATTGTGAGAATAAAAAATATTTATAGGTATTTGCATATTCACAGAGCATGATGTTAATATGCTAATGCATATTTTTACCAGAGTTTATAGAGAGCATGATGAAAATAATATTTGCCATAAACTTAAAAAGTACTATATATAGTAATGCTCTTATTTTTGGAATATCATTTACATGGAAAAGGATGAAATTGAGACTTCTAAGTTATTCAGCTGCTCTAAATGAGGATTACTATTCAATATCAAACTCATGGTTTGAGCTAAGTATGACAGAGGCTAGATTAAAATGAATAAATATATAATTAGGGTTTGTCAAATGGGTGTGTTAGGGGTAATATCTTGTTTGCTGTATTTACAAAGCATTAATTATTTCTAGGTCTTAAAATACTATTGAGTCTATCCTATGTTTTTAGCATTTTCTCTGATTCATCTTATTTTAAAATAGCAGACAAAAATTTATACTTTTTTCCTATCTCATCCCAACCAGTGGCCGTTATTCAGATTAAGCCCAAAGGTTTACAACTCTTCTAACATCATTGTGATATTTAGCAGGTGGGATTATCAATACTTGATGACTGAATACAGAGGGACATATAAATGGGCAGAGGAAAGTGATAGGTTCAATTTGGCATTCAGGAGGATGTATCAAGTAGTAGGCAGTTGATATACAAATTTGGGACTCAGGAAAGTATGTCAGCTGAAGACACTAAACTAGGGAATTATTAGTATAGAGGTGCTAGCTAAAATAAGGGTCCTCCCAACTGGCTCAGAGGTAGAGAATCTGCCTACCAAGCAGGAAACAAGGGTTGGATCCCTGGTTTGGGAAGATTCACTAGAGAAGGAAATGACAATCCACTCCACTATTCTTGCCTGGGAAATCCCATGGTCAGAGAAGCCTGGTGGGCTATAGTCCATGGGATCACAAGAGTCAGACACAACCTATGGACTAAACAACACCACCAAGATAAAATAAAGTGGATGAAAGAAATGAAGAAAACCTGGTCAGAGAATATAATGGACTGAATGTTTGTGTCTCTTCCAAATTCATACGTTGAAATGCTAACATCCAATGTAATGGTATTAGGAGATGGGATTTGGGGGAGGTAATTAGGTCATGACAGTGGAGCCCTCTTGAATGTCTACCTATGATGCCCAGTTTAAGCCATGTGAGGATACAAGAGAATTCCACAGTGCACAACACTGAAGAGGGCCTCCATGAGAACTTGTGAGATTTCCAGCCTCCAGAACAATGGGAGATAAACTTCTGCTATTTATAAATCACCCAGACTATGGTACTTTGATATAGTAGTCCTAACTAAGGCAGGGAGGGAAGAGAAATAGGAAAGAGAGATGTCTTAGAGGTTGAGACAAACGTGGTTTTTTAAAAAGACATGAAATAAAGTCCATGAGGCTGAGACATAAAATGTATTTACCGAAGTAGACTGCTAAAACAGTTAGTGACATGAAGAGACTTGCCTATAAAACTTTTGTTACTAGCTGGCCATCACATATTTTGAAGCAGGGAGAGACAAGATCATAAAATCTAATCTACCCAGCAATCCCACTGCTGGGCATACACACCAAGGAAACCAGAATTGAAAGAGACACGTGTACCCCAATGTTCATTGCAACACTGTTTATAATAGCCAGGACATGGACGCAACCTAGATGCCCATCAGCAAATGAATGGATAAGAAAGCTGTGGTACATATACACAATGGGGTATTACTCAGCCATTAAAAAGAATGCATTTGAATCAGTTCTAATGAGGTGGATGAAACTGGAGTCTATTATACAGAGTGAAGTAAGCCAGAAAGAAAAATACCAATATAGTACATTAACGCATATATATGGAATTTAGAAAGATGGTAATGATAACCCTGTATGCAAGACAGCAAAAGAGACACAGATGTATAGAACAGTCTTTTGGACTCTGTGGGAGAGGGAGAGGGTGGGATGATTTGGGAGAATGGCACTGAAACATGTATAATATCATATAAGAAACAAATCGCCAGTCCAGGTTCAATGCGTGATACAGGATGCTCGGGGCTGGTGCACTGGGATAACCCAGAGGGATGGTACGGGGAGGGAGGTGGGAGGGTTGTTCAGGATTGGGAACATATGTACACCCGTGGCAGATTCATGTTGATGTATGGCAAAAGCAGTACAATATTGTAAAGTAATTAGCCTCCAATTAAAAGAGACATTTAAATTTTTAAAAAATCTAATCTACGAGGTAGTAATTATCTCTGAAAGCGCTGTGTGTGTGTATGGTGTGTGTGTGTGTGTGTCTGTATATCTGTGTGTCTGAGTGTGTATGTTAGCGGAGCAGGTTGCTGGGACAAAGAGAGAATTTTGGACCAGGTAGAAAATATGTAGTTTGTCGTAATGAGGTGATCATTACATGGAATGGGATGGAAAGGAAAGCACAGATTAAAATCTTAGATATGAAAATTAAGAGTACTTAGTAACAGCATGTAGAGACTGAAAATCAGCTAGGAGGAATTAGAGATAACAGTGGGAGTCAGAGACTGAGGTCACTGGCATGGTGGTGGTGGCTTCAAATGAAAGTAGAAATGTGGGGAGAAAAACAGGCTTGGGTTGTATTATTATAAATTCCATTTTGAACAGATCAGCAAGCAGTAGGATACCCAGATCTATTGACAGAAATTTCAGACCTATAGATGTGGATCCAATTGATCCTCAGTGCAAGAGAAATTGATCCACATATTTTAAAATATTTCTAAATACACCATAGAAACATCCAACAAAATATGTAGTGCGTAAATGGAAGTTGGTTTCCAACTATAATCGCCCATAGATAATCACTTTTACTGAAGTATAGTTGATCTACAATGTTGTGTTAGCGTCAGGTATACAGCAAAATGATTCAGCTATACATATAATTTTTCAGATTCTTTTCCCTTATAAGTTATAAAATATTTAGTATAGTTCCAATAATAATTTTTAAAACTATATTTAAATGCAAAAAGTAAATGAAAGCCACTTTACTTCATATTTGTTAAAAGTGCTTGCTTTTGGAGGGACACAAACTAGTTTTGTCATTTCTTTCCAACACATTTACTATTGTCATTAGCGGCTGAGATTTTTCCATACAGTGAATGGTGCCAACAGAGAGAACTTTGCCAAGTTATTTCAATTAAAGACTGTTTCTCTCTAGAGGGCATGGAATATTTTACCCTCTCTGTCAAAAGACACTCTTTTGTTTTGTGTTTCATGTAACAGTTTGTACGTAAGAAGGTGAGGAGCTTATGTGAGGCAATTTTAAATTGTTTAGCCAGCAGGAAGCTTATGTAATACTTTGTTCCTTAATGAGGGCACATGAATCTTCAAATGAAATTACCAGTTTTTCCAAGTGCAGGTGATCAAATTAGGTGTGGGAGATGTGCCAAATGTATGTAAACAAAGGAACCATTTCCAAGGATGCTGAGTGAAACAAGTGGAAACGGGATCAGACTGATCAGTGATGGAATTTAAAGATTAATAAGTTAACCTACTGGGTCTCACCAGATTGCAGAAATAATTATAGCACTGCTGTAGAGAGGATGGGTACAAGCATTACCAGTTTTTCTAGAAGGGTGTAAATTTCAGATTTCTTTGTTCGTTTGTTTCTGTATTACAATATTTACTAGTAGCAGATCATATGTACAATTTTTATTTTGAAAAATTTACCATGGGTTATTTTGTTCCTTCCTAATAATCACTTCTTAAGACTTTGATTTTAGTCCGTCTACTTAAACCAGCTTCACTCAGCTTAGCATCCCACCCTCAGTTCCAGGATGGGCACACTACTTGACATCTATCCTCAGCTCCAGGATGGGCTAGTGATTGCTTATAGAAACCAGGCCTATGACAAATAGTCTATGTGATCCCCCTTGCATCTCCAGTTGGCTTAGTAAAGAGAATCCTACCTAATCTATTTCAGTTGGATCTTTGGGGGATGATGTTTTCCTAGGGATATCTGGAAAAGACAGGCTCTTACCTTTTTAAAGACAGTCATTAAAATTAGCAGGCCTCTCATTCTGGCCACTAGTGATCAGCCTAGAACTCCTGCAGCTATCTCATTATGAGGATGAGGATAAAATGGTTTGTGAAGGAGAGCTAAAATAAAGGGAGGCCTGGCGTGCTGTGATTCATGGGGTTGCAAAGAGTCGGACATGACTGAGAGACTGAACTGAACTGAACTGAACTGAAGTTAAAAGAAGCTAGAGTCTTGATAGAACAACATTTTGATTGACCGCTGCCTTACTTTAAAGATTTGTTCAATTAAATAAGCAGTCATTTAAGACAATTAAGTTATCTTTGTTGTCAACAATTTGTTGCGGCGAAAAGCATCCTAATGGCAGTTTGCTTAAACCACAGTTTTCCACATTTCCATCACACATAAAACAATTCATATTTTCCTTCAGTCTCGTGTTACGTTATTTGGGAATGATTTGGGATTTACAGAAGAGTTGCAAAACACCACAAAGAGTTTCCATATACCTTTCATTTGGTAAAATCTGATTGTGGTACAATGATCACAACTAAGAATTTAACAGGGTACAATGTTATTAACTACAGAATGTGTTCAACTTTCACCTGTTTTTTCATTAAGGTCATTATTCTGTATCAAGGCGCAAACCAGGGTCTCAGGTTGCATTTAGCTGTCATGTCTTCCTAATCTCTTTTATTCTGTGATATCTGTTCATTCTTTCCTTGTCTTTCAGGACCTTGACACACTAAACAGTCAGCTATTTTGTATAGTGTCACTCAATTTGGTTTTGTCTGGTGTTTCTCAAAATTAGACTGAGGTTATGCATTATTAGGAAGGATACCACCGACATGTATTATGTCTCAGTGCATCATAATAGAAGCTCAGGATTTGATAAGTCTGCTGATGTTTATACTGATCATTCTATAAGGGGGCATCTTATACTTCTCCAGTAACCTGTAAAGTTACTACGTTTTTCTTTGTAACTGATAGGTTTGGGGAAGGGATAGATTGTGAGTATGCAAATAGCCTCTTTCTCCTTGAACTTTTGTCTACTAATTGTGCCACCCATCTCTGTGTCTTGCCTGCAGGAAGCCTAGTTAATTATCGCTATGGTGTTCTAACGGTGATTTTCTATTTCCTTCATTTCTTCTACATTTTTAGTTGGAATTAATCTGTAAGAAAGACTTGTCCACAGAAAATAGCAAAATTCTGTAAAGCAATTATCCTTCAATAAAAAATAAATATATTATAAAAAAATTTTTTTAAAGCCTTGTCCATTCTCTCATTCACATTTTAATTTATTTATTTACAATATCATGGACTCAGAGATATTTGCGTCATTCTCTTGGTAATAATCAAACACTTTTATAATTTATTTGTTGCTCACATTGTTCCAGCTTGGCCATAGCGAGCTTGTCCTGGTTGGCTCCTATGTCCTTCTGACACCTCACCATTGCTTCCTTTCTGTTCCCTTTTCTTCTTTCTTTCCTCTTTCTTTCCTTCCCTTCTTCCCTCCCTCCCTTCCTTTCTCTTCCTCCCTCTTTCCTTTCTTTCCTTTCTTCCATCTTTCCTTCCTTCCTCCCTCTCTTTCTATCTTTTCTTTGCTTTTTTTAATAGCTCCAGACTCATCTTGCATTTTCCCTACTCCAGTCAAACCACTCCAATCACTTCACCAAAGAACCTCAGCAACTTTAAATGGACAATGCTACTTTCTAAAAATTCTTATTGCTGCTTGAGTGTCATTGTCTCTAGGTCCTGTCAATGAATAAAGACAGGAGATATTTGTATGTGCATTAACACATTCATATGCGCTGTTGTATGCTCCAGTCTCTTTCTTATGCCCTGCTCCTACCCTCTGATCACATGATGGCATCTTGGAACTTGGACCTTTCTATGTTTATATGAACTTATGTGAATCTTTTGGTTGCTCCCTACAGTTTTCCTAGACACAGAGAAATATTATTAGTGGGGTCAAATAATCTAATTCAAAATGATAACTTCCTAAGGTAGGACTGTAGAGATCTCTCTTATCTGACAGTTCTATTGGTGGTTTACCACAGTTGCAGATTTCTTATTTACACTCAACACCATGACCATACCATCCTCAATTAATGTATGAATTGAAGGCTTGACCAGTTGGACAGGTGAAAGCCTGACACTTTTAGAAACATCACTAATACTCAGCTTATAGAATCATCAGTGCAATCATCTGTTTATAGATATCACCCATATACTTTATAATCCTGGTAAGGGACACATCCATGTAAGTATCTCTTCTTCTGACTCTAACATTGTGATATAAAGTCTTATCCCACAGTGTACCAGACTAAACAAGAACCAGGATGAAACATGAAATCATGCTGGAAATCTAGCCAAAGTTTTGATCATGAAGGTCTCTTGTTATTGTAGGACTCAGATCTCATGTCAGAAAACTTGATACTTCTTTATGTTGGATATTTTTGCTATTTCTTGTCACTGCCAAGAAGAGACTTCAGTGATATTCACTTTGTAATCTTCCATCCCTATGGACTCTCTGGTAAGAAGGCATTAGATTGGTACACTGTCTTAGCACTCTGTTCTGTATGTCTATCCATTTTACTATCTTGACTGTGTTTTGCTTAACACAAAAGTTCTTTTGTTATCAGCTTTCACTCAGTTGTGGGTTCCATGAACTGTATTAACTGTTAATATTAGAAACTGTCCTATGAATACTTTTTTACACATTGTTTCAGTTTAGCAAGCTTTGTCTCTTGCCCATTTCCAATCACTAATCAGCATTACATCTTATTAGACTATAATTGACTTTGTCCAACTTAGGTTAAACATATATATGATAATATAGCCCAACTATACTTTTCTCGGTTATTGCTGTGGTAACATAATATGAATTTATGGAAAATACACTCTGTAGATAGTATAGGGTCAAGTTGTGATCTAACATCAAACTCAATTCAAATACCTCACCATGATCCCTCACTGTTCCTAAACAACGAATATTTCAATACTCTGATATGAAGACAAACTTAATCACAAAAGAATATATATGAGACAAGGAGCTAGAAAATAAAAGAATGGCCAGGTTCACCAGATGGTGTATTTCTGGAAAATGAGAGCGAGAAAAATATTTGGAAGGCATTGCGACTAACTTTGTACTATTAATGTAAGTGAAGTGAAAGTTGCTCAGTCGTGTCCGACTCTTTGCGACCCCATGGACTATAGAGTCCATGGAATTCTCCAGGCCAGATACTGGAGCGGGTAGCCTTTCCCTTCTCCAGGGGATCTTCCCAACCCAGGGATTGAACCCAGGTCTCCTGTATTGCAGGTGGATTCTTTACCAGCAAAGCCGCAAGGGAAGCCCATTAATGTAAAGCCTCATATACATACGTCAATGAGGGCTTCCAAGATTCTCACATGTACTATAGTCGCTCATGAATGTGGAGATTGATGACAAGCTGGCTCCACTGAAGCTGAGAGTGCTAGAGCAGAGGTGAGCTAAATCTGCCTGCAGTGGCAGGTGTAGGGTAACCATCCAGACAGCACAGGGATTGTGCCAAAACAGAAACGCAGTGAGATCCTGGGTCTAGCATTTCTCCAGGATCTTTCTATATACATCAGGTTTTCACAATATCAAAAGGTAATCATTTTAGAGATGGCTTTAAAAGATTGTAATAATGGCATCATGATAAATGATGCCATTTTATTCTGTTGGTCAACTTCAGTAAATGAGTTAGTGAGGGAAAGGAGTAAAATAAGTAATATAAAGTATTGAATATGAGTGGCTTTTATAAAGTGATCTTGGGTTTTATTCATCCATTCTTTGCTTGCCCATATAGACAACTAAGTCAGTATTTATATGTAAAAATCAAGTATTTATATGGAAAACCCAGTGGTGAGTCAATGCTATTTACAGGTTAGAGTCCTCCCACTGGAAATGCGCTGCATTCATAATGTCTAGAATTTGCTACTCTGCGTATTTGCAGAGCTTAAGCTAGGAGAATTCCAATCTTCTCTTAAGGAATCAAATACTCAGAGTCAACAAGACTCCGGAGGCTTAGTGACAACATAATTCACCTCCAGAAAACCTGTTGTTATATCCCTCTGTGCTTCTACAGCATCTCTACATGTCTTTGTCAGCACTCATCTATGGAATGCTATATACTTCACTCTGTATCAATTTCCCCCTTAGAACAAAATCCATGTTAAATGTTTTTATATCTCTTAGACTTCACATCTGTATAAGACTGCATCTCTAAATATGTGGCACTGAGTAAAGACCAGCTAAACAAATTTATAAGCAGTAAATAGTATAGACGTTTTTCTTTATAAACACAGTCTCTAGGAAAATATAGTTCTAATTTGCTTAAATGTTTGGATTTATTTTTAAATAAATACTTCAGGAAATAATGTCAAACATGAAAATTTTAAGAAATCCAGTTTTTGAGAACAAAAATTAAATCAGATAAAGCTCCATGGTTTTAAAAATCTGAGTGAAGTATTAAGAACACACTTTAATTAAATACAGAATGATGTCATTGTAAGTCACTAGCGTCTAATACTTTCCACTTCTAGCCCTTTCCAAAACAGTAAATCTAGAGGAAACATTAAGTTACACATAACACAATGTCCCTTTCATTAAAAAGCTATGAGATTATTATTTTTTTTCCTTCTAGAGGGTAAAATACTTTGTGGTTAAGCAAAAGTACAAAACTTCCTATGTGAATATGAGACACAAGAGAGAAGCAATTTAATCATTTTAATCTAATGAGTGCCAAAATAGTTCATTTATACTGTGAGCTGAAATTCAATAACCCACTTTTGCCCCAAGGTTGATTTATAGTTATTAAATATTTTCATAGTTGTTCTTTAATGACTGTGAAATCAGGTTGATTTTTTTATATAAATATGAATAGTTCTATCTGAGATGAATACAATTGGAGTATACAGACAGCCTATTGGGCACCTACTACCTAACAGTTTACATACAGACTTATTCCAGACATTCAGAATCATTCAGTATTATTAAAAATCATTAGAGCTACATAACTAAATAAGCAGAATAAATAAACTCTTGTTCAAAGTTATATGCCTATATTGTTCGAATCCCATTTTACAACCAGAGTTACATGACGTACTGCTTGTATGTTGGTGGCTCTGTGTATGTGTGTGTGTAGGTGTACCTGTTTCTAAATAAATAGTACAATTGTTTATGAAAGACGTTTTGGAATTTTAAAGGTCAGTGTATTTAAGAATAGCAAGCTTTTAAAAAAATGGGCATTTTCCCATACAATAAACACATTTTATAAATAATTAATTTGTAGAAAACTTAATTTTGAGATAAAAATCATTTTTTCCACCAATCATTATATATAAGTACACTAGTAATTAATTTGAAGGTTTTAGAAATGCAGCTCCCATATTTTACTTTTCCTTTCTCATCCTTCTATCAAATGTTCCCTACAGACTAGTTAACATTATTTTATTTGGTTCAGCCTTATATAGTTTGCTCTGGGCCTTTGTTCATGGAAATTATTCAAAATGAAATACTCTCCCTTTATTTCTATCTCTGTCAAAATTAAAACTTTCTTCAAAGTCCTTCTCAAGAAATGGATTATATCAGAAATTAAGAATTCAAAAATTACCAAGATCAAGAAATATTCGTTATTAGAAGTATGGCAGAATATCAAGCAATACTGTTTTTTGTTTTGTTTTTGCTAAACAGTGTCATGATCTAAGAGAAATAAGGATGACTAGAAATACATGAAAGAGAGGTTATAAAAAGAAGATAAAAAGATGAGTTGCAATGGCAAAATTAAGTAGGAACAGACTTGGCTCTAGAGAGTTGTGGTAGGCTGAATAATGGCCTCCTTAAAGATATGGGCACCCTAATCCCTGGAATTTGTGACGTTGTTATCTTACACAGCAAAAGGAGTTTCAAGGTGGTAAAGAATTTAAGGTTTTTGAGGTGGCAGATAATCCTGGATTATCTGGATGAACCCAACACAATCACAAGTGTTCTTGAAAGAAGGGAGAAGGAGGATCAGAGTGAGAAAAAGAGGTATGATGAAGAAAGCAGAGGTTTGAAATGATTCAAGAAGAGGCCACAAGGCAAGGAATGTAAGTGGCTTCCAAATGCTATAAAAGACAAGGAAATAGATCCTTTCTAGGGCCTCTAGAAGGAACATCCAACCCTTCCAACCTCCAGATCTGTAAGATAATAACTTTGTGCTCTTTAAAGGTACTAAATTTATAATCATTTGTTACAGTTACAGTAAGAAATGAATACAAAAGTCAGCACAATTCAAAGAATGCCACTTGAACTTTAACTGAGCCAAATTTGTGCTCCTAAGTTCCATTTTGCCATTTACTTACTGTGTGAATTTGGATCAACTACTTTCCCTTTTTGATCCATCCCATTCACTGTAATATGCACACAAGAGCTCTTTCCAAACACATGTCCCCAGATATGCTTCATGTGCATCTGACTCTCCAAACTAAGGTTTTTTTGGATCCATCTTGATACCAGACTCAGGCTCTCATTAGCCAAATTTTCCTTCCTGAGAATTTGGGGTTGGGCTTGAGAAAGAGCTGTTAACACTGACATATCTCCTGAAACCGAAGAATAACCACTTTCTCTCTCATAGATACATAGATAAACCAAGACAAAGATATAGAAATAAAAGCAAATATGACACTGAGAGAGCTTTCTGCTTCTTGAGTTCCTAACACTGTCAGGTCCTTCTCCTTTGTCAGATTCTTCTCTTTTCTTAAGGCCTGGTTATATTGAGACCATTGGTTCATGAACTATCACTTATCATATAATATACTTCCTCTCTTTGTTTAATTTAGCATAAATAATTTTCTTTGATGAAAAAACTGACATAAAATACACCTTGGAGTAGATGTGTAAAGATAAATGATAATGTAGTTAAAGTTTTAGCAAAATTCTTGAGCTATAGTAAGAGTTCAATAAATGGTAGCCATGCTCATTTGTACATTTCCATTACTGCTAGCACTCATGTGAGGACAAGGAGGCAGAGAGGGAGAAGGAACAGGAGTCGAGAGAAAGGAGAAAGGCTGGAAGGGAACATTTTTATTAACTCTGAATATAGTAGAGAGGAGTTCATATGTTCTAAGTAACAGTGGGAATACAGTGGATGGGAATTTTGTCTCTCTAGTTCTGTTTTGGGATGGGAGCAATGTCATTTCTGTGTCCATCCCTGCCTCATTCTGAGGAGACACAATAAAGTTAATAATACCAATGGGATATAGTAGAAAACATGAGAGATACAAGCCATATTCTCTGTAGTCTTGAGGTGGTCATAAATCACAAAATTACCATTACATATGAACAACCACTGCCTTCATAAAACTAGTATACTATGAGTATATAGTATACTATGAATAGGAATATCTTCCAGTTATTATACTACCAGGTTGAAGAAGTGAGAAAAGGTTTCATATTTGGGGGGGGGGGGCATAAAAGCAAAAGCAAATACTATTTAAACAGCTTATAACTACTCACAATAAAAATGGCACATCTTTTCAGAACAAAACTGGATGCTGCTAGAGATACTTTATTAAGGACAGCAGAGGGTACTCTGCCCCTTGTGCTTAGTTCAATTTAATCACTCAGTCTTTGTGACCCCATGGACTACAGCATGCCAGGCTTCCCTGTCCATCACCAACTCCCAGAGCTTGCTCAAACTCATGTCCATTGAGTCGGTGATGCCATCCAACCATTTCATCCTCTGTCTCCCCCTTCTTCAACTGCCTTCAATTTTTCCCAGCACCAGGGTCTTCTCCAGTGAGTCAGTTCTTCACATCAGGTGGCCAAAGTATTGGAACTTTAGCTTCAGCATCAGTCCTTCCAATGAATATTCACTACTAATTTCCTTTAGGATTGACTGGTTTGATCTCCTTGCATTAACCTTAAGTCTAGTTGTTTAAAAAGTTAATTCTAATACCATCAATGAGATGGGTAGAGCTTAATTTTAAAGCATAAAGAAAAAGACCAAAGTTCAATGATTATCTCATAAAAGTAAATATCTTCTAATTCTTTAAGCCATATGAGTATGTTGTTTGCTGTAGAAATTTGCACTCACCTAAAATATTGTATAGGGCTTTCCAGGTGGTGCTAGTGGTAAAGAACCTGCCTGCCAATGCAGGAGATATGAGAGATGGGAGTTCAATTCCTAGATCAGGAAGATCCCCTGAAGAAGGAAATGACAACCCACTCTAGTATTCTTGCCTGGAGAATCCCACAGGAGAGGACCCTGGAGGGCTATAGTCGATAGGGTAGCAGAGAGTCAGACACGACTGAGGCCACTGAGCACACAAGCATAAAATACTGTATAAAAACCTAGTCATTTAATCATTGGAGCTGTCTACTACAACCCAATGGTACTTCAAAGAAGTACTTATTACAACCACTTGCATTCTTTGGATACGTCAATCCTCTTGCACATGCGTTTTTTAAAAGCTATAAGAAAATTAAGGCATTAAGAAACTGAATAGGAAGTTAAATTCATGTAGAGCTTATCTCACCAAAACATTTACTGTCAGAGCTTTCTTCAGGTAGTGAGAAGGAAGATTGATATCCCTAATTGCATGGTTCACCTAATGAACCACAATACAATCACATTTCTGGAAATACTGATAAAGTGCTCCCTCTTAAACTGTTAGAATAAAGTGCATTAGTCCCTTTGCAAAGCAAACAGTTTCAAGGTGGAGGACTGAGGTATTCCATCCCTTACTCCTGAAAGTGAAGCAAAATTTGTTTAAGAAGCAATAAGTGTATAGAAATAAAGAGAATGGAAAAAAAAAAAAAAACAAAGAGAATGCCTCGCTTCATATATATTGTTCCATCCTATGTAGTCTGAATCAAGCTGTCTATAATTTATGAAAAAAATACTTGAATGTCAGGGCTCTTAGATGGTATTCAGGTAGAAATGATTCAATTTTTCTGTTTTAAACCTAAGTGGTTTCTTCTTACTAGTTAGATATGCATAGAGTCCTTTTATTTTATGAACTCTTAAATATGTACAAAGATACAATTTTAAAATTAAGAACAACTGAAGCAATTAATAAAAGTTTTCATATCTCAAATATGAAATTGCCCAAATTACCTTTTGGTGAAGAGCAGTCATTAGATATCTACTCAAGATTCTGCAGTTTTAGGTAACTTTCCCTGGTAAGAAAACTGAAAACTTTCAGATTACTGACTACACCTTAAACTGCAAAACCTTTGAATATCTTGAGTTAAAGAATGAAGGCAACAATATGGTTAATGGTTCTTCCTGTCAGGGTGATCTACACAAAGCCATTGAATTGATGATCTGTTAGCCTTGATATTTTAGCAGCTCATCCATTTCCTAAGTAATTTCATGAGATTAAAAATGTCAGGTTGGATATTATTGTTTTAAACAAACATATGCATTTTCCTATTTGCATATTATATTGTGACCAATATAAGATAGGATCTACTAAAGTAAAGCTTCCAAGAATATTTGAAGGTAAAGCTAATAGTAGCATAATTTCATGATTTTTGTTGTATTAAATTTGAAGTGTAGGATGTGATGTATACCACCATTCCTTATGTTAAATCCATCAGAAAGATGCTACATCAACTTATACCAATGCTTTCTGGTCAGTACAACAGGCAATAGTCCAGGAAGACTGAACTTCTATGTGAACACTCAGAAGTGCTATTCTAACTATAGAGATGATGCTGAGATTAGGTCCTACTGAGCAAATTTGTCTTTCCTTTTGAATCCCCAGTGTGAAGTGATCTAAAGTATGTGTGTGTTCGTCCCTCAGTCATGTCTGACTCTTGGCAACCCCATGGGATGTAGCCTGCCAGGATCCTCTGTCCATGGAATTCTCTGGGCAAGAATACTGGAGTGGGTAGCCGGCCATTCCCTTCTCCAAAGGACTTGCCTACCCAGGGATCAAACCCAGGTCTCTCGTGTTGCGGGCAGTTTCTTTACTGTCTGAGCCACCAGGGATGCCTCCAAGGCAGCACCTACATAACTTTAAAGAAATATAGATTCAACTGGTTGGCTATTGTGTCCACATGACAATAAATAACATGTTTGATTTATTTTTAAACTTAATTGACTTTCATTTTCTCTGAATATTTGAAAGTTGCTGAATGTTTTGGGGTCATGGTATCAGCCTAAATCTCAAGACATAAATTATAAGTGTCATAAAAATATCTTCTCTACTCACTTGAACACTTTCTCTACCTTAGTGATTTCCTTACTGTACTATCTTGAAGAGGCCTTGTCTTCATATGTCAATCTTAAAGGAATGGGAGGGGGGTGCGGGGGGAGGGCCACCTGTATTGATTTAGTCAGACAATTGTAACTCTTCACTCTCAGTATTACCTATATGAAAGAATCCATGTTTTAAATATTTTATAAAATATGAAGTAGACTGTGGGTTTATTAGTCAATTCACAAATAATTTATGAAATAAAAACTAGAAAGCTTTAAGTATGAATAATGTGATACTATTCTCAAACTGGACAATAATGACTGTCCTGAAGAAATATTTAGAGCTGAAATGTAAAGAATTAGTAAGATTTAAGAAAGGAGAGCAAGAGTACAAGAGGATGAATGTGCAGAGAGACAAGCACAGAAGCAGGGAGTAGGCTCCTACCTGGGAAAGGCTGGTGAACTGGGAGAAATGGTAGGGAGATGGACACAGACCATCTCATGAAAAGAAGCATTAGTGACCATAATCAAATACCACTGAGAAGTTTTAACAGGTCAGGTGGTATAATCAGTCTGAATTGCTTTAAAAGATTATTTTAGCATCATTCAAGAAAATAAAAAGGAAGAAAATAAAAGAATGATGCTCAGTGTCATTCTGAGCATATAAGGGATGACTGAAAGTATCCAGATTATAAATTATCTCTGGTTTCCCTGGTGGCTCAGATGGTAAAGAATCTGTCTGCAAAGTGGTAGACCTGGGATGATCCCTGGGTTGGGAAGATCCCTTGGAGGATGGCATGGCAACCCACTCCAGTATTCTTACCTGGAGAATACTCATGGAGATTATAAATTATCTCTTTTCTAGGTTTCTCATATTTCAATATTACTTTTACTACAAAGCAATATAGCATTTTTAAAAAATAAGAAATTTTTAAAATAATAAAATTTATTCATAATCTTATTATACTCTTACAAAACTACTTTTATTTTACATGTTTTTAAAATTTTTGTCCAGCGCATGCATGCATATTTTACATTATTGTAAATGTAGCTTATATACAACGGTGTATTTTGCTTTTGTCATGCTTTAGTTTATCATAAGCATCCCCCTGTTCCTGTTATATATTATATTCCATCAAGATAAGGCATAATTGGTATAACCAGGCTATTATTGTTAGCCTAGAAATACTGTAATTTGAAGTACATGTATATCCATAGGCTGCCTTATGGGAAGCCATGAATTGTTTGAATTTGGATGCAATGTTTTGAATGTACATGCAAAGTTTTGAATTTTTCTAGAGAATATATATTATTCATCTGGTTTTCAAATGGCATGCAATGCAAATGGCTATGAGTATACATAAGCATTCAAAGTTGGTAAAATCCCAAGTCTCATTGTCTGAAAGAGCTAAGGGAAAGAAAAGTGCACTGTGGTACAACTTGCAGCATAAAATTGCATTCATTTTAAGGATTCAAGGGACGCCTGCCAACAAGTAAAAGAAAAGCCATCTGACAAATTTCTAGGAATTGAGAAAGTATAGAGAAATGTCTAACGAATTACTATGTACTGAGAAAAAAATTTAAACATTATGCCGTATGCAATGTATTCCTACTTCTCTCTCTGAGTTAACTCTCTTAAAAAAATTCTAAATAATATTTTAACCACTGCTATATATTTGATCATGTAGAATAACCATGAATTTCAGAAAATGCCCCATCAATAATACGAAAGGAAATGTTGAAAATATGTATTCTAGTCTCTTACTTAAATATTTGTTATGTGTTTTCTTCATTCTCTGCTGTATTTTAAACATTACCATAATAAAATTAAACATTATATACTGAGTGAGTATGCATAAAGTTTTTAAAAAGCCAAAGAGATTCCCTTCTAGATGTATAAATAATTTTTAAATTTATTAAAATGACCTGAAAAATAAAATCAAGATATTTATGGAAAATATTAAATCTTGATTTAAAGACAAGCTGTAGATAAAATTTTTGAAATTGTATACTATGTATTAAATATGAAAGGCAAAGAATGCACATCAGCTTTTCACAGTGAACATAAGACTGTCTTAGAGACGAGCAGAAGCTGGACTTTATTCTGAAGGTTGCCGGATGAAAGACATAGAGAGTTCACTCTATCAATCTCCTCTGCTGTCCTGATTTTCCGATCTTGACCCTCTGTGGGTATAATTTATTAAATAACAAATACAAATCACTTGGCAAAAATATCTACAACATACATATGCATAGTGAGGAAATCTGGAGCTACTACTCTTTTCTATTTTATATTCTGTACAATTAAACAAAGTATATGTAAAGAAAATAGTTTTACATTTAATTGGCATGAACGGAGTTATTAAAACTTTTAACTCAAGTTATTCCTTGGTTTGCTTAGATCTTATGGATATTACAAATGATATGACTGTGACTGAACAGTTTTATAGGATTAACTGAAATACTGCCATACAATCCTCAATGTCCCCTATCCATTCTCAAGAATTTTATCATACTTTCGTCAAATTTCAAATCCCTTTTTATTTTGAATTGTGTCCCCCAAATTTATATGTTAAACTTTAAACTTCCAGTGCTGCAAAATGTGACTGTACTCAGAGATAGGCTCTTTAAAGAGTTAATTAAGTTAAAATGAAGTAATTAGGATGGGGCCTAAGTGAATGTGACTGGCATCGTTTATAAGAAGAGGAGATGGGAACACAGATAAGCATAGAAGGACGATCATGTAAAGACACAGGAGAAAAATGATCAAGCCAAGGAGAGAGGCCTTAGAAGAAACCAATCTTGCTTACACCCTGATCCTGAAATTCTAGTCTCCAGAATTTTGAGAGAAAAATTTCATTTGTTTAGGCCACCCCACTTATGGTATTTGGTATGGTAGTCCCAGCAAAATAATACACATCTTTCTTTCTTGCTCTCCTACAGTGGAGGACCTTGCTTCACATATAAGTGGAAAACTAGAAGTTGTAACAAGAGAAATCCCAAGTTCTCCTACCACCATCACTTCTCCCTAACCCCCCACAAGGGACATGGGTTCGATTGCTGGGTTGGGAAGATCTCCTGGAGGAGGGCATGGCAACCCACTCCAGTATTATTGCCTGGAGAATCCCATGGACAGAGGAACCTGGCGGGCTGCAATACATAGTGTCACACAGAGTCGGACACAACTGAAGTGACTGAGCGTGGTGATGACTGCATCAGTACTCCTTCACTCTGCTGCTGCTGCTGCTGCGGCTAAGTCGCTTCAGTCGTGTTCGACTCTGTGTGACCCCATAGACGGCAGCCCACCAGGCTTCCCCATCCCTGGGATTCTCCAGGCAAGAACACTGGAGTGGGTTGCCATTTCCTTCTCCAATGCATGGAAGTGAAAATGAAAGCGAAAATGAAAGTGAAGTCGCTCAGTCGTGTCCGACCCTCAGCGACCCCATGGACTGCAGCCTTCCAGGCTCCTCCATCCATTTTCCAGGCAAGAGTACTGGAGTGGGGTGCCAGTGCCTTCTCCCCTATACTCTGCAGCCCTCTGCATTCTTCTCACAGCCCAAACTCTGCTCTGCTTTAAAATCCTATCTTTAACCTAGTCAAGGACTTTATCTCTTCTTTGGCATCATCAATTGTTCCCTCTAACTGGATCATTCCACCACCAGGCCAGCATGTGGTACATTACCCACCTTTAGCCATTGCTCCCCTTGACCTCAGGTCCCCATCCAGTCACCACACAATCTCTCTGCATGTTTTCTCCACCAGCAACATTCCCCATGAGGAAGTAGCAACTCCATGATTCCAGCTGTTTAGGACAAAACCCTTGAAAGCATTTTTTGGCTCCTCTCTTCCTCTTACATCCCACAAGAATCTATCATCTAATTCTGTTGCATCTATTTTTAACATTCATATGTTTTCTATTGCCATCAATACCACTTACCTCCAAGCCACCAGATTCCTTTACCTGAATTATTTATACAGCTTCCAGACTGGTTTTCTTGCTTTAAACTTTGTTACTAAAGTCGATAATATATAATAGTTATTCAGCAGTCAGGGACCTCCTCAATCTGAAAGTCAGATCAAGTTATCTGCAACTCAAAACTTGAATGGTTTCCGATTCACATGGCTTAAGTCTACTCTTCAGCACAGCAGACAAGACCCATAGATGAGCTCCCCATCTGCCTCACTGATTCCGCCTCACCACTTCTCCCTGCTCTGTTCACTGTTAGAATGGACAAATGACCTTCTCGCTTCGGTGTCTTTGCACTTGCCAGCCCACCTGTTCATACTGTTTTCCTCCCAGGTTTCCATATTTCTTTTAGTTCTCTTCTAGAATATCACCTCATCAAAGACACTCTTCCTGATTACTTCATGTAAAACAGAACCCCTGACACTTTTCATCTTAACCTGCTTTACTGAATTTTATTCAGGACGGGTACATTTTACAGATAATTCCTGAGACTTAGGTAGTAAAACAACCAAGGACACACACCCAGAATTTGACTTTCCAATTGATGAGAAAAATAAGGAAACAAAAAAACTTCTAAACCCCCACGGTCTTCCTGATTCTGAGTATATTCTGATAATTGCATGTTTGTCCAGTTTAAGCCTTCTTTGCCTAATTTTAACCCTGGGTTTTAAAGAACAGAGTGCTCCAGTGTCATTAAGGATGAGGTAAAACACATGACTGTCTATTTCTGGGATAGGTCTACTCTTACAATTTGGAACAAATTCTTTCCTAACTTCCAAACAAGATCTCTCTGTCCTTAAAACAAATATATTACAGAAGCTAATATTTCACACAGAAAAATATAATGAAGACTAATCCATATACTATTGGAAAGATAGTTTAATAAACTAAATGGAAATAACCTTTCAAGACCCCTATCCATAATTCAGCCTGTTGTATTCAAACAGTACAGACAGACATTGGGTTTGAATCCAGGTTTGTTGTTTGCATTTAAATAACTGAGCCTCATTTAGCTTATGCATAAAGTATGAATAATAATATATGACATTTGGAAGATTTGAGATGGTGTACATATGTCATTGAGCAAATAGTAGGCACTTATAATGAGTAACTTTGATTCATGACAGAAGAAGCATGTTAACTTCATGAGTACTCTAAGACCTGAAATCAATGGAAACTTGTGTTGTTTTGTATCTCCTGGTGAATTCATTTAACCCCTCTTGCCCTTCTCACCATCCTCCTGTTAGTAAGAAAATAGCACACAGAATGCAATCTAAGACATACAGAAGTAAAATATGGAAAGGAACTGTCAACTCTCCTTTGTGAATCAAACTGTATGATTGCTTGAACTAAGCCCCACAACACCATGCTATTTTTAATGGAGCACTGTAAATGATAAAACAATATGAACAGACTACTGTTTTCATAACATATTCTTTCTTACTCTTTTCATCTAAAATTAAAATAACAAGGGGCTCTACCTACTATCTACAAAAAGAAACAGACTCACTCTAATTTAATGTGAGAGCAATAGCTCATAAATAGTTCATAAAATAATCTATATTAATACGATTAACAAAGCTTTTGAATGAAGATTGTCTCTATTTTTCTGTATTTAATAGTCTTTTGTATTCTACAATTCATGTGTCAAGCTTTCATCATAATTTTTCTTTCTTAATGCCAAGATGGTAAAACTAATGTAAAAAAATCAAGAACCAACTCAAGGGCAGTCCTATTGAGGATGGTGTAAGCAAATAAAAATAGCATTTTTTCATACACTTCTCTTAGTTGTCATTAAAACTGCATATTTCGTCCTGGTTTCCCATTCCTTCCCATTAGAGAATGTGAAATGTAATTTTCATCAGAATCATTTATTGAAAAAAATGTAACAAAAATGACTTCTGAGGATGTAGCATTTTTAAAGCATTTAAAATATGAAACAATATTCATATGTAAAGGCAGGGAAACAAGAATTCCAGAAATAAGGGTTTAGTCTCTCAAAGAATTACCAAGTCTGTGGAAATGAGGATTATTTCCTTCACCCTTCAGTCTTTGTTGGTGTTGCCAAGAAAGAGGAGTGACTGTGTTTGCCCAAGTGATCATTTAAAACTATACCTGTCACAAGTTGTCACTTCACTCTATACTTTAGACGCATAAGCAGAGAGAGAAAAGAGGATAAGATACAATTATATAGATAAGTCTCACTCCTCACATTCCTCCTAAATCCTACAATCCAGGAGATGACAAAGCAGCCAGCCAGATTTTATTCCCAATTCAGCACTGCAGACAGCCAGCCAGAAGCTGTTTTCCTATTCAAATACAACAGATGCTGTGTTTCTTCCTTGTAAGGAAAGAATTTCGCCACACGTAGTGTAGCGAAAGTTGGCATGGTACAATCAGTTAGGCAGAGTGACACCTGAACATAATCTATTTGTATACAGAGAAAATAGTTTGCTTAGTCATGTCTAGGAGCAAAAATGTTTTCTTCCCAAATAAATGTGTTGCCAATTGTCAGTCAAGAGAGGACAGGTTAGGATGCAGTGAAAAAAACAACCCCGGAAATCTCAGTGGCTTGAAATAACAGACATTTATTTCTAGCTCAGTTTATGTATCAAGGCAAGTCTTCAAGTGAGACCCTGCTTAGCAAGTAACTCTGGGACCCAGGGTATCAGAGCCTCCATCTTGGCAAGTTAGGCCAGGAAAGGAAACCTTACATTCTTGGTCTTAGTTTCTGACAGTTTTTTGCATAGAAATGGCACTTGTCAATTCTGATTTAATTTAATTGGCCGAAGCAAGTCACAAAGCATGTTAACGTCCGAGATGAAGTGGGGATGTGCAATCCTATCATGCATACAATGAAAAATCAAAAGATTAAAAAACTGTTCAAATGATTCTACACAACGTAAATGTTTAAGTACTTCCTATTATTATTAAGTAGAGGATTTATTTGGTTGAATCAAATACATATTTACTGAATACATGCATGAATATATGTAGTGAATATATCTATGACTAGAACAAAACACAATATTCCTGGCAGAAAGTACAAATGAACACAATAAAGCTCATCCCCTGACATATTTGGACAAGACCACTACTGTCACCATCTTCATCACAGCTAATAACAGTAGCTAATATCAACTGAGCACTTGCTTTGTGCCCAGCATTGTTCTAAGGGGTTCAGTGACAGCCATATAGCTTATAGTTCTACTAACCTAAAATTACTAACTTTGTTACCTTTAATTTAAAGTTTGATGCCTCCAAACAGTTCTAAAATGTGAATATTCTGTTCATAAAGCTTATATTATTTATGGATAGCATTTAATTCAATAAACCTGTTCCAAACACCTTACTTAGCAAACAGTGCAGCATTAAGGGACCTAGAAACAGAATGAAACAATGATGATAAGGAAAATGTAGGGAAAATACAAGAGCTTAGACTACAGCTTACAGAAAACACAGACTCAGGTGGGCTCTACCATCATGGGGGCAGCCAAGTGAGCATGAGGACTCCTAGAGAGTTGGAAGGGGAGTCTGTTTCTGGTTTTAAGGAAAGTGATTTACAGATAAAATGACATGAAACTTCTAAGGTGGTAAAAATAGTCACTTTAATAATGCCACACTTCATATATCTCTATCATTGTTTTTAACACTTGGGGAGAGAGGTTTGCACACATACACCCACACCTTCCCACCTAAAGGCAGACTGACCATAAAACAAGTCTGTCGTAAGTGAACCAACCACACAACAACTAGAGAAAATGGCAGAAGCTTGGGGGAGTTACCTTAGACATAATAAAGAGCTTGTTTTCAGTAAGCTTTCTAAACACTAAGCCTTGCTCAATATCAAGAGTTTATTGTGGAATCTCTCTCTCCCATGGGCTTTATTTATTAAATGGAATTTTTTCATCAGGAAAGGTTTTAAACAATCCTGCCTAAAGTTAGTAACATGGATTAGCATGATTAAGAAAAAGGAAAAAAAAAAACAGTCTACAATAAGTACCTGTGTTGTAGGTTAAATGTATGCCCTTGAAGAATCTAGGCCATGAACTAGAGAATATGTTAAGGGCCTTTCCAAAGCTATGCTTTTATAATTTTTATCATTAGGTTCAACTGGGGGTAAATAGCTGCTGTTAATTATGTGTGAGTCTATTTTCTTAAGCTTTTGGCAAATAGTATACATACTGCAAAAACATTTCAAACTATGGCAACAACTGTGACAACAGAAATATTTGGATTATTACAAAGCTTGATGTAAGTAGCAAAGGCAATTGTCATTCATGTTATAAAGTATTTTATATGAGGAAAAACCTGGTTTTTCACTTCCTTATTTTTGTAAAAGCACATTCTAGATCAAATAGAAATATCATATATCTCACATTAAACATAACCAGCTATAAGATGGAACATTTTGCCAGAATAGGAAAAGAAACTATATTTGAAATTTTATTTTATAAAGGTTAAAATTCATCACATTTCAATGTCTTCTAATAGAAAGAATCTGGCAAAATGGCACCAGTCTATTTACTCAATGGTTTTTCCTGTTCTTTTTTTTTTTTTAAAGTTCAGCTTTCTCCTAAAAAGCCACAATTTCCACACCATTTTTGCCTTTGCATCAGTCTGTAATTCCCTACTCCTCATTTTTCCTTTCTGAAGTCCTACCTGTCTTTTAAAGACCAGATGTGATCTGAGATCCCACCTCTGTCAGAAAACATTCTTCAAAAATTCCAACTGGCACACTTTACACTCTTCATTTAAACATTAATTTGGTTAAAATTCCAAAATATATGCTAAGAATAATTATTTCAAATGGAAAACAGAAAGTGTAAGATATACTTTAGTCTAATTTAAAATATTGTTGTTACCAATTGCTTTCCATCATTAAAATATTTTTATATTTTTTTTATGTTTTACGTTCCTATACCTTCACTTTGCTGTGGTATTTATATATATAAGTCTCTGAGAATGATCAATTTCCATTTCACACATGAAAGCCAATAAATGCTCTAAGGAGGTTAACTTTAAAGGAATGTCAAAATATTTTTCCATAATATTTCCAAAATACTTTTCCTCATCAAATATTTTTCCATAACTGTGTTATAGAGTATAAAGAACTCCCATTTCCTTTATTATATGTATAATTTGGATACATTGGTAACTAAGTGACTATATGAAATAGGAAGTTGTAAATCACTGATGAGTTTTTTAAAAGGTTGCTTCAAGTACTCCATCTTATCAAAGATACTGATCTAGAATTCATATATACTAGAGCAGCCCCTAAAAAGTATTCTTTCACAGTAACAACAAAATAATATTATTCCAACCTAAAATGATTAGGTTTATGGATACCATCTTTTTAAATAAATTTGGAGTTATCATATTTGTGAATAAGTTTGGAGTTACCATATTTGTGAAAAAATTTGGATGAACAGGCTATCTGTGGCTCTCCTAGGGTAGAGAAAGATTCTTTTGTGCCACTGAAGTATAGCTTTTCTCATGTTTCTTGCGTAGAATGACTGCCAGAAAAGACAAGTTGACCACAACACAATGCATTCATCCATGTATTTAATAAGTTCTTACTATTTGCTAGATATTGGGAAATGTGTTTGTGATATAGTGATGAATAAAATATTATCCCTACCCCTAATGAGTTCACTGTAGTAAACTAAATAGATAAATAGACAATTGGAATACAGTTTAAAAAAAATTGTAAAGTGCATGGAGTGCTGTGGAGGTTAAAAAATGACTGGCAAAAGTGTATCATGTCTAAATTCCTAAAAATGAGCAGATATTAACAGTAAGCAGCACAAGAAGCAAGGCTGGAGACAAAAGGAAAAGACATTCTAGGAAGCACAAACAATATACAAAGGTCCAGAGCAAGGAGAAGTTTGACAGGTGCCCAGAATGTCATGAAACTCAGTTATTACTGGAGATTGGAACTCAAGAAAGATACAAAGCAAAAAAAGGGGAAAGATAAACAGGGTTCAGATCACAAAAAGCCTAATATACCATGCCCAGAGGAGTGTGTTTTCTCTAAAAAGCCATATCTATCCTTCCATTAAAGATTTATTATGAGGAGCTGAAATGAGTAAGATTTACATTTTTAATGATCACTCTGCTTGTAGTATGAAGAGTAGATTGGATTGACAATAAGATATGAGTCAAGAGGCTGCAGTAACAAAGCAGATGGACTGTAAAAACATTAGTGGGACCAGACAAATGCAGTGTTCTTTGGACTTGACAACCACCTGACTCAACACTGTTCTTGGTCATTCTTCCTCTACATTCAGAATTACAAAAAAGTGTAAGTAGATTATAAACTAATAAAGAGATATAGGAAAAGAGTATTTGATAAAGTTAATCCTTTAACACGAAGTAAGTTTGGCAAAAACAGTTTATATAGGTTTTTAAAAAAATTAATTTTAATGATGCTAATTTTTTAAACATTAAATCTTCCACATTTTTATAGAGCTTACTGTTTGATTTACACAGTTAATGAAAAAAAACTCATTCTGAAAAATCATACGCCTCATTTTTTCAAATCACAAGATCTTCTACAAATACCCAGAGAGATTGGGAAATCTACAAAATGACAGCAAATTAAAGTTATAAAATCAAGTGGTCATAGTTATGATGGTATTTTAATTCTGTTATTCTGTTGTGGTGATCATTACAGATTCTTTTTAAATAAAAAATTTTAAGACATTTAAAAATCTCTTATTTATTTCAGCAGTGAAGAAAGACTGTATTTTATTTCTTCATATTAAAGAATTTCAAATGAATGTTTCATTTACTATATGAGATAGATTACTTTATAATACATAGAAAATTAGCAATGACATTTACTGGTCTACACAATCCTTGAAAGCCAAAAGCATACATTTTTATATTTTCTAATTTAAAAATCATCTTTTATCTACATTATACTTCTTCCAAAAAATACTGTAATTAGCCTCCAATTAAAATAAATAAATTTATACAAATAAAATAAAATAAAAATTGAAACAAACAAAAAATGAACCCATAAAATGTGTATTTAAAATTTTTTAAATATTTTTAAAGAATTTCTGCAATGAATGCAAGTTTTATCATTCCTAACTAGCTAATAGTTTCCTAAAGACAATAAAAGTGGTCAGTGGTATTAAGGAAATTAACTGAAAACACATAATAGCAGAAATAGCCTGAATTTAGGAATGTTTAGCTATAGGTTTTGTCCAGGGAATCACAGGCTGTTGTTACTCTGCTTCTGATTCACATTCTGCACAGCAGAGTATAGGAGAGGGTTTTCCTTATCTTTAACAAATAAACCACAAGTGTGAAATAAAGGAAAGAGCTGGCTTAGAGTCTATGTGAAAAGCTCTTAGAAGAACTGACAGTCATCTCAACATAAACCAATAGGCTGGCATATTTGCCTAATAAGCTACTGTCAACTCAGGTGGCTTTAATAAATAAAAGACACCAGTTAGCAGTGCCACTATTCTGTGAACAAGGCAGGCATCTCTTCAGTATTGATTGTGGTGCTCCATTTTAAGGGGGGAATTAACAAAGAGGGGCCTGATCAGAACACTGATATCAATCAGGATAACCATGCAAGGAATATTCACCCACCAACAAAGGGCGTGAGAACTATTTGTAAACATTTGGAGGTCTGTTGTGACTTATAATCTTATTAGAGGAAAGAACCAAAGCGAAACGGTAGAAGATACAGTAAGGTAGATTTGGGATTAGGTACGTAAATACTTTTCTCTTTATCAGAAGATTCAAAACATGGAATGGACTTCCTTCCCAGGCAGTGATTTTCCTTTCCATGAGAATGTACAAATTCAAAATGAAAAATGTGTCTGACCACCTGTCTAGATGCCATGAATAGGATTAAATCACTAAAATTCCTACCTTCAATAAACTTCTCTGATTTGGGTAAAATTCCACAAGCTTTCCTAAACTCCAGCCTTTTTCTAATTATTGATTTTGGAGGAAGGATATAGAATAAGACATATAAAATGCTAAGTGGGAAGTACAGGTCTTGATTGTGTAAGTATAGTTATTGGTTTTTCCACGTTCCAGCAGTGATTCCTCCCTCTCTCCCTCCCTTCCACCCTTCCCTCCCTTTCCTTTCCCTTATTTTTTCTCTCCCCTCCCTCTTGCTCCACTCTTGCTTTCATGGCCTCTCTTTCCCTCTCTTTGACTTTTCATCAAATACTTAGCATTTACTATGCGTCAGGCAGTGTTCTACCTGCATTCAAATGTTCATTCATTTAATCCTTATCAAAGACAATCAGTGACATAGGTACTATTTATCATTTACCTCTTTGAGTCAGAAAAAGTTTAAGTAACTTGTCCAAGATCACATGAATACATTTGCTTCTGCTGCAATTGTTTTCTAAATGGTGCTGAAAAGTGGAAAAAATAACAATGTGCAAAATGAACCATTTTGAGCAGCCAGGTACAAAACAGGCAAATCCAGATGAGGAAAACATTTTGGAAAAAACATCATTTACAATTTTTTAAAAGTTCAGCGGAAAGAAATATTAGGAAATTAAATGAAATGATAAAGTTAGGAATGGACCCACCCAAAATTACTTAGATGCCAAAGTAAGCCAATCCCAGCTGCTATTCTTTGCTCTGGCTGCCATCCTCAGCAAGAGCAGTATGGGGGAGTGTGGGCAACCGGCTGCAGTAGCAGCTGGGCCTATTTGTTAAGAGGAAAAAAACCATCAGTGAAGACAAAAGGAAATTTCAGTGGCTAGGAGAGTGAATGGAGACCCAGAGCCTGGCTAAGAGAGCCTCAGAAGTGAAGTGCAACCGAGCTGTCGGCAACCAAACTGCAGTACTGCGCAAACCATTCACAGAGAGAGTATGCCCTATCGTCATGCTTTTGCTGGCAAGAGTTTATTCCATCATGAGCAAAATTTACTAAAGATACATTTTGTATATATTTTCTCATATTACCAGAATTCTGGATGTTCAAAAATTATGCAATATCAAGGTCTGTTCTAATTAAACAATGGGTATAAATTAGCAGACTAAAATGGGCAAATGGCATTTCCAAACTAAAAAAAAAGATGTGCTGTTACATAGTTCACTAACATAGAAATGTAAATGTGTAGTAAACATAATCACATATTCCAAAGCATAACTGCATATAATAAAATCCTAGTATTTCATTTATTTAACATCCCCTAAGACCAATATTATAGAAGGCATATAAATGTGTTTCTGAGTGATCATTGCTCGATTTGCATGTAGACTTTCTAATCGATATTAATTTTCTAATTTTATTTTTCATTTTTATTCTTGCTCAATTGTATTGACATCTTAGAGACTTCCATTTTTTCTCCAAATATGAAAAATTCTTCTACAATCCCAAAATATATCAGACTGCAGTTTGGGCATACACATTTTGGAGCAAGCAAAAAACATTTGGCAAAAAAAATCTGTCAAAAGCAGTGCCCAGCACATAACTTTTGTCTTATTTCTGAGAATTTTAATGACAAAGATACAATTATAGTCTTTTAATTATAAGCATAATTGACTTAACTGCAATATTTTTCTTTTTTATATGGTTATTTAAATATTATTGCAATGGAGTTTTGCTTTGGGGAATTACTAGGAAGTCAAAATATATTAATGTGAAGTTTAAACATATCGTGTGTGCAGTGTGCATGCATGCTCAGTTGCTTCACTCATGTCTGACTCTTTGCAATCCTATGGACTGTAGCCTGCCAGGATCCTCTGTCCATGGAATTCTCTATGCAAGAATACTGGACTGGGTTGCCGTGTGCTTCTCCAGGAGATCTTTCCCAACTCAGGGATCAAATCAGCATTTCCTGCATTGCAGGCAGATTCTTTACCACTGAGCCACCAGGGAAGCCCTTAAACATATTACCTTCCCAGAACTGGAGCAATAAAGGAACAAAATTGGTATTTTTGGGGTGGCTCATAATATCCATTCCAGTATTTCAAAATCCCATCTTTTACTTTTCTTCATTCTAGATGAACAAATAGAGTGTTTTGTGTTCTTTTATTAAGGGGAAGGTGCAATTTTATGGGCAACTGAACATGCCAACAACTAAAATTCTAACATTTGACTTTGAAAAATTTTTTTCCTTTTAATTTAAATTTTAAACATGGGGTAGTATGACTATTCTAAGAATTCACCATATGGTTAACTCAAGTTTATTTAGACCCTCCCTTAAAGAGCCAGCAAGCTCAATATCCTAGAACCCATTTTAAGCAGCTATAAAGTATCTGTTAGATATCATTCATCTGACCAGAAATATGTATAGCATCTATGCATTGTAATAGTGTCAAACTTGAAATTTCCTTTTTCTCTTCTTTATTTTTCTTTCATTTTGGTAAGGAAAAATTAGTTATGTTATTTTGATCAATAATGAAAGAGCTACTTCAATTTTTATTTTCCATTACTTTACCCAATGTTTTCTTTACAAAACATATTATTTTTCTACTCCTTATAGTAAAAGGCAGTGACAAATGTGTGTTTTCACCTGAATTTATTTATGACATTTCTATTTATGTCCATTAATTTCTTCTTTTATGTTAGGTGTATTATATTTGATTAATTCATAGGGTGCTAAAAAAACTCAAAGGTTCAATATTTCAAAATATGTTGTCAATTTTTATAAGGTTTATACCCAATAAAGTAATTTTTTTTCCTTAGTCAAAATTTTCATTGGTTCTTTCCCAATTAATTTTGGTTGGAAAATATCTTACATAAGCTAACTATAATTATAAAAGTGGTAACAATTATTTATTCTTCTCACAGTATTATTACCGATAGCTATGCTTTTAAAATTTGATCAATTAACAAAACAAAAAGGCAGCATAGTCAAATTATTCATAAAATAACCTCTGCACAGGGATTAACTGATAAAAATGAAAAACGTTCTTGCTTTTGATCATTTAGGGCATCCTTTAAAAACAAAACTGTAGGTAAGCTGCTATGGTTTTCAAAGTCCTGACCAGGCTTTTGGCTTTGTCACTTGACTGCATGCATTGCTCGTCTCTCTCTTCATCAATCATCACTCTAGACACGAATGAGATTCTACACTGGACACTGGAAGATCACAACTGGGGCTAATGGGAAGAAAAGGTAACTGAAATGGGACATTGATCATGTAATGACCCAGATGAATTCAAACCACTCTCTGCCAAAACTGTGTACTTTATTTCAATAAAATATGAATATTTTCTGAAAATGTTTTAAAGCTGTTCTGGATTTCTCTTTATAACTTTTGTAACAGAAAACCTGAAGCCAAACTAGAGCCTAATATTTTGAAGCAGGGACAGAAGAGAAGTATTCCTATCATTTTTCCTGACTTCTGAATGCTCCCCCAAGTTCCATCATCTCACTTTCTGCCATCTTGTTTTCTTTTAGGAATCTAGTTATATATTGCATCAGACAAAAGAATGAAGATAGATAATACTAATGTGAATAGATATTAAAATAAGGGGCTTCCGTGATAGCTCAGTTGGTAAAGAATCAGCTTACAGAATTGAGACCCTGGTTCGACTCCTATGTCAGGAAGATCCTCTGGAGAAGGGAAAGACTACCCACTCCAGTATTCTGGCCTGGAGAATTCCATGGACTGTATAGTCCATGGGGTTGCAAAGAGTCGGACATGACTAGGAGACTCACTTTCACTTGCAGACATAATGAAATATTTTTACCTTAAGTGAAATAGGTAAGATAAACTTATTAAGTACCAAAAATTTGTTAGATTCTAAGGATTTAAACAATCAAATGCAATGTACTTGCCTTAAAAACTTTCAAAAGCTACTCATGAATGTGTATGAATCTCATATTAGTCATACAAAGAAAATAACAATTCCTTAAAGTCATATAGAAAGGAGGCCAACTTAATTTAACGTGAATAGAGAGCGCTTGTGATGCTACCAGTAGTACAACTATGAATACCATGAAATTCAGGTAATTAGACACCTATATTTCTAGGAGGAGACAGTGTATTATATGCAGAGGGGTGGCGCTGGGAGCTTAGCAGGAATGGTGGCAGGATGGCCTAAGACACATAGTTTGCTCATTGTTTTTCAACCAGGCTCCTCCTATTTCCCTCCAAGACTGAGCTCTAGTTGTTCCATCCCCCACTCCATGCTTCCATAGCACTTTGCTCTAACCTTTAGTATGTAAAAAAAAAAAAAAAAAATCCTGCTTTATCACAACTTGTCTCTTTTTACAACTAGTCTTAAGCTTCTTGGAGAAAGGGTTTGGGTAGAGGCACTAGTGTGTGTGTGTGTGTGTGTGTGTGTGTGTGTTTTAACAAACTTTTAATATTAGAATAATTTTAGATTTACAGAAAAGTTATGAAGCTAGTATAAAAGTTTCCATAAACCCACTGCCAGTTTCCTCTATTATTAACAGTTTACATTAGTGTGGTACATTTGTCACAGTTAATGAGCTAACATTGATACATTATTATTAGCTAAAACTCATACTCCGTTAGGATTTCCTTAATTTTTACCTAACATTCTTGTACTGTTCCAGGCTACAACCCAGTATACTAAACTCCATTTAGAGAACTATGTTTTTTATTCTAAAATTCCTAGCATGATGCCTAGTAACTAAAACACTGAAGAAGCTCAACAAATAGTTATGTATTAAGTGAATGATTGAGTGAATAACTATTTAAAAGATATAGAAACTTCTGAATCCATTAAGGGAAAGATCAGGATGTGTAACAGGAATGAAGTGCACCCAGCTTCATTAGTCTGAGAAACCTTTCCATTGAGAGATAAAGGATACCTGGAATCTTACAAAATGCTTTTCCGCAATCCAATCATTTTAAATGTTTTCTTATCTAAACTCAATGATAGTACCATGTGTCACAGTTTATGCCATAAAAAATTATTAAAAGATTTAATTTATATGTTAAATGATTATCAACAACTGTATATACTATATATATATTTTTATATATATGTATCTTATCTAATAGAAAAACATAGTAGGCAGAGAATGGCATAATCGATATTTATGAATTTAAATATATTTTTGAAGATTAAGGCTGGAAATTTAAATAAATAACACCTTAACCTGGTGTCACTTATGATGTATCTGGGTGATAGATCTGAAGGAGGAAAAATGAAAAACTTAAGGTGAAAGCAAGGCTCCTCTGTAGCATCATCCCAAACACTTAGCCTAGTATTTCCCATGCTTAAGAGTGCATTAAGAATTCCCTGCAGGGAACAGAGACTCAGATATAGAGAACAGACTTGCGCACACAGCGAGGGAAGGAGAGGGTGGGATGAATAGAGAGAGTAGCCTTGAAACATATACATCACCCTGTGTAAAACACATAGCTAATGGGAAGTTGCTGTAGGGTACAGGGAGCTCAGCCTTGTCCTCTGTGACTCTCTAGAGGGTGGGATGGGGGGGGAGGTGGCAGGGAGATTCAAGACGAAGGGGGTATATGTATATCTATGACTGATTCATGTTGATATATGGCAGAAACCAAAACAATATTGTAAAGCAATTGCCCTCCAAAAATAAAAAAAAAATAAATAAAAGAATCCCCTGCGGGGTTTGTTAAAACACAGAATCCTGAGCCCCAGAATTACTGACTCAGTAAGCCTAATTCTGGAGTGTGAAATCAAGTGGGCCTTAGGAAGCACTGCTGTCAATAAAGCTAGTGGAGGTGATGGAATTCCAGCAGAGCTATTTAAAATTCTAAAAGATGATGCTAACCCAGAAGTGGCCACAGGACTGGAAAAGGTCAATCCTTATCCAAATTCCCAAGAAAAGCAATACTAAAGAACGTTCAAACCCAGATAATTGCATTCATCTCCCATGCTAGTAAGGTTATACTCAAAATCCTCCAAGCCAGGCTTCAGCATTATGTGAACCAAGAACTTCCAGACATCCAAGCTGGGTTTAGAAAAGGCAGAGGAACCAGGGATCAAATTGCCAACATTCACTGGATCATAGAAAAAACAAGGGAATTCCAGAAAAACATCTACCTTTGTTTCATTGACTACGTTAAAGCCTTTGACTGTGTAGATCATAACAAACTGCAGAAAATTCTTAAAGAGATGATAATACCAGATCATCTTACTTATCTCCTGAGAAATCTGTATGTGGGACAAGAAGCAACAGTTAGAACCTTGTATGGAACAAATGACTGGTTCAGGATTGAGAAAGGAACATGATAAGGTTGTTCATTGTCATCCTTTTATTTAACTTACATGTACAGCACATCATGAGAAATGCCAGGCTGGATGAGTTATGAGCTGGAATCAAGATTACCAGGAGAAATATCAACAATCTCAGATATGCAGATGATACCACTATAATGGGAGAAGGCAAAGAGGAACTAAAGAACATCTTGCTGAGGGTGAAGGAGAAGAGTGAAAAAGTTGACTTTAAACTCAGCATTAAAAAAAAAACCAAAACACAAAACTAAGATCATGGCATCTGGTCCCATCACATCATAGCAAATAGAAGGGGAAAAGGTGGAAGCAGTGACCAATTTCCTTTTCTTGGGCTCTAAAATCACCATGAATAGTGACCATAGTCATGAAATTAGAAGATGATTGCTTCTTGAAAGGAAAGTTATGACAAACCTAGACAGTGTGTTTAAAAGCAAAGACATCACTTTGCAACAAATGTCCTTATATTCAAGGCTGTGGTCTTTCCAGTAATCACGTACACTTGTGAGAGCTGGAACATAAAGAAAGCAGAGCGTGAAAGAGTTGATGCTTTCAAATTGTGGTGCTGGAGTAGACTCTTGAAAGCCCCTTGCCCAGCAAGTAATCTTAAAAGAAATCAATCCTAAATACTCATTGGAGAGAATGATGCTGAAACTGAAGCTCCAATACTTGGGCCACCTGATGTGGACAGTCAGCTCATTGGAAAAGACTCTAAAGCCTGGAAAGATTGAAGGCAGAAGAAGAGAGTGACAGAGGATGAGATGGTTGGATGGCATCACCAGTGCGATGGACAGGAACTTGGGCAAACTTCAGGAGATGGTGAGGGACAGGGAAGCCTGGCATGCTGCAGTCCATGGGGTCGCAAAGAGTCAGGCATGACTTGGTGACTGAACAACAGCCTAATTCAGTAGCTCACAGGGGATGCTAATGCTGCCAGTCCGGGACACTTTGTACAGCACTGGATTAACCCCAGTGTCTATCTCCTCTCAGCCCCTACTTTGGAGGAAGAGTGTAAGAAAAGTATCATAAGTAACATTATCTCCCCTGAGATGAAGCTCAACTAAGCCTCTCTCAGGTTAATTATTCAGCAGCAGCTCTACCTCTTAAAGAAATAAACTTTTGTCATTTTGACCATAACCTGGAAGCCAAAAACAATCATAAAACTTTTTTTTTTGGTTTGTTTGTTTTGTTTTTACTCAGTTGATACTAAACCTCCAGCGTTTAAGAATGATCTGATTAAGTCACTTTATTCTGCCCACAAGGATCTCACCAAAAAAATACTCCTGCCCTCAAGGATGTTAAAACATAGTTAAAGACACATAAGTCAGAAAATACAAGAAGTCATTATCTCACAATATCCTACATCTCCATGGTATATTTCTATTTTCTACAACAATCACATGAGATAGAAATTAGTTCCTGTGTACTTATGAGGAAATTAAGCCTCCAAAGAAGTTCAATGATTTAGCATCAATAACATGACATCAAATAGGATAAGCCGTAGATTCAAATCTAGGATTTTTTAAAACTCTGAATCCTTACATACTCTTTCTACTAGCACAGGCTGTCGCCTAATAAAACGTTCAAAGTGTTTTGGAGAAATGAGACACACTGGGAGGTCTGGGAGGAGAAGTAAAGAGACCTACATTTCTAGAATTGGAAAGGATCTCTGAAATCACATGGCCCGTGATAAATTTTTGACTCAGGGTTAGGAAAAAAGCAATCAGCAGGAGTGAATTGCTATATGCAACACGGTCAGCACATTTCCTCTTCAGCTTGATTTCCACAGTGTATCCTGAGCTTTGAATGTAAAGCTCTCCTCAGTTCCCATCATTTCCTGGGAGGAAACTAGTCAGGAGGGAAAAGGTCAATGTCCCCAGCTGACCCCTCACTTTTTTATTCCCATTTTCACTGCTGCTGTTCTCTTCTGGTTCTGGAGTTGGTTTAGCGACCTAACGTCACCACTGAGACATAGCCTTAGGGATGCTACTCTTCTGCTCTTTCCTGTAAATAAAACACCCTCTTGTGGTTTCAAAGAGTTAAAAAATCGTGACTCAGAGAAAATGAACCAAAGCTACCTGGAAATAGATAGTTTTACATAATTAATATTTTTATACTAAGCTCAACATTATCCAGAGAGGAAACAGGCTGGCAGGCTCTGCTCAGGACCCTAATTCTCCCCTCCCTGTCCCCACAGTGCAGGGAACATCAGCCACCCACTGGTTACACAAACAGGGTAAGTTGTGCAGGTCACTAGTAAGCTATTTACTATTTCATTATTTCCTAAGCCATACATGTCAACACATTTTTAACACCTAATGAGGAAAGTTATGTCTTCTATTCATTGAACTAGCCAATAAAATAAACACTCAGGTAAACTCAGACCAGTAAATAGACATCATTCACTTAAAATGCTTTCATCTCACCTTTGGCTTAAAGTAGGGGAGGAAATCGTATCTATCTGGAAAAGAGGTGTGGAGAAAAAGAGAGAAGGCAGTCGGTGACAACACGGAGGAGAAGGCAAAGCAGCAAGTGATAGGAGAAGTAAAGGAAGCGGTTGTGGCAATCGTTCAAGAATGACAAGAGCATCAAAAAGTAGGTTTTGTTCTGTTTTAAAGAGGACTGATCATAGACTAGAGAATATGGTTGACCTGTTGGAAGGTGTCTGGAGGCCCCAGCAGCTGCACACAGTGCAAAGCTGAGGTGAAGGAAGGTGAACAGGCAGAGAAAGCCCAGCCTTTCTCCTCATGTAGGTTTTATCAAAGGAGCCATAAATATTTGTTCTGGATTCCTTAGTTTCTTTGGTACTCTTCACCCCACCCAAGTATCAGGTATTTCTTTTAAAAAAAAAAAAAAAAAGGCTGCTCTAAATCATTGTGCTTTATTCACATACCTGGTCAATGAACGTTGACTGAACACCTACTAAGGGTAAGGATCTGTGTTCGGCAGCATATACCTTACCTTTTTGTCCAGGGGAAAGGTAGAATGGAAAGCTTTCTTTCACCTTCAAAGCAAACAATATATGTTGGGCTGATTGCTTACAGGCCACTGTTTGGTTTCACTTCTGACACTCTGATCTGTTCTTAGTAATATCTGTTCCATCGTGTCTTACAAAGCTGGGTCTGCAATTACCTTTGTTAGTAACTTCTGTTTATTTTATGGCTTTGGTCTCTTGTCTCCAAAGTGCCATCAGATGAAGTTCCAACTTTCCTTAATTTATCAATAAAATATCCTTATGGTAACTTACAAGCATAAGAGATACCAATATACTATTTTATTTCCAGTCATCTACTCCATTTAGAGCTGGACTTCATTTAAAAACAAAACCAAAGAAACTCTGCTTTCAAGTTAAAAAAAATAAAACTGTTGATTAAAGATTTTCCCTTATTTTAAGAGGTTAAGTTAATAATTAACTCATGATTGCTTTTAGGATAAAAAAGGGAACAAGAGTAGGCTAATTCTCCCTGAACCTCTTCTGATTCATGAGTAATTTATGAAAAGCTTCCTAAAGCTAAAGTATTTACCACACTAATTGGCAGTGTCTCATGTAATTCTTTCAGGATGCCATAAGTTAAATATTATCCCATTTTAAAAATGAGAAAATTCATACCCAGAAAAGATAAGTAACTTTCTCAAGTCATGCAGCCATTAACAACATCCAAAACCTAGAGTTTTTAGGCTATTGACATTAGAATGCGAGAGTGTCTTGTAATTCTTGGGCCTAAACTACTTTTCTGTGTGCACTGTGCCAAGGCTATGAGCTGTCCTTGACCAGAAAGCATTGAAGATTAAAGATAGAAGTAGAAATATGTTTTTAAGCCCTAGAAATCAGGCAAGCCATGAATTTCTCTTTTCCTTTTCCATACTAGTTGTAGAGTCAAAGTTACCAGGGTACTGCGGCCTTATGGTGGGAATATTCTGAACTAAGCATTGGACCCAACCCACCAATTGCTTTGACCACCCACCAGGGCTATAGGAAATCAACTTATCAATTCCACAAACATTCCTGTTTTTGAAATCATCACATTCTCTGACAGAAAATGTTCTCCACTATCAGAAACTATAGTACTTGGTTCAAATGAGGTATTAACATATCTTTTTCATTCATAGTCCAGAAAATCTAGCTGATAAAATATCCAGTCTTGTCATTATCATCCTTAACATGAGTACAAAGAATAATGCTTGCTTAAACCCAAGAAATAACTAATGACATTGATAGTTTCTCTTACACTCCAAATGTTATGTAAAACCATACTTGGAAAAAATTCTTCATTAAAATAATCATCATCCTTTGTATAGTTTATATGATATTCCAAAGTATCAGATGTTGTGCTAAAGACTACTAACAGCAATTGATCCTATCTATTGAAATCAAGAAAATAATCGAAATCTTTATGCCTTTAGGAAAATGTTGTAAGTGGTGTAATTTCAGTTTTGTTTTCTTTTAAATTCCCTGAGACTGAACTTACCAGACATTTTAACACTGCAGTGGCTATGTAAGGGGCATGCATGCATGCAAAGTGCCATTTCTGGATTCCTGCAGACTAAATTCCTCTACTAAACCACAGAAAAGTTTTACACACAAAGATAAAGTAAATCTTTTATGTAAGTCTTTGTATGCTCTCCCACTAAGAACCCCCCAGGATGATTCCAACAGATATCTTGGTGAAAGAAAACTACTTAACAGATTGTTAACAATATTTTTTTACTAGCAATGACCAGTTTGATGTTTGGTGCTTTATTATGTGCTCATAGAACTGGGGCCACCAAGTCATCTTATCCCAGACGGGAAGAGAGACCATCTCTAGGAAATACCCTCATTAAATGACGAATCTGACATGGACAATAAAATAACACTGTAACATAAATTTTTGAAAGAATATTCCATTGTGACAACATGATTACTGCATGTATTTTTTAGTCAAGGACAAGTATTGGTTCTTTATTACATACAAAACACAGTCTTCACAAAATTTTTCAGACTTGATTTTATATGACTAAATCATTTTTTGGTTCAAAATTGGCCTCGTTTATTTACAACTTTCTCTAATTCTGACCTCCCCTCCCCTTGTTTTACATTAAAGATAACTGTTTTCTCACTGTCATATTCAACATATACATATGAACTGAATAATTCATAGAGCCATTCTGAAGCTTTGGATTATCCGGGTACATTTCTGTGATACATGAGCAATATTTGTAAATAACAGATGAAAATACAAAGAATAGTCTTATTTAAAATCCTTACATAGACTTCTATGAAAAGTACATTCTGTGTAAAAAAAACTCAACAAAACTTATTGTAATCCTTTCATCTTGCCCAGTGGCTTCTTTTTTTATTTTCAAATATAAACTGTTTCTTAATAAACTTATCAATTAATTCTCACTAACTCTCCCTCATGAAGATCTGGAGATCTGGTTTGTATTCACCCCTGGATCCTTTGTAACTACTTTCTTTATGAATCATGCCTTATAACCAGTTTTATTTATTAACCACACAGATATGTGTAACTAATGTCATTATTGATAATACCTAGTTACTGGCTGAAAAACCCAAGCTATGAGCCGGTTCAGGAAAAACCGGCTTAGTCACTGCCTTTTTTTAACTGGCCCTGGATATAAAATAAATACTACAACCTCCGGGATAATCATTCAAAGCTTATTTATTATTGAATTATCCTAGAATTTTATCTCATTTTTTTGTATAAATGGGAAAACAATTCTAAAATGTGTGGTGTGAGTATGCATAACAAATAGATATATGCAGACATCTATTGCAAAAATATTGACCATGAATCTTGGAATATGCAGATGATGTAATTATCTTATAAATTACTATAAGTAGAGGTTAAAGGTATGAAATGGGATTTCGAGTGAATGCATTCAGGATAGATTACAAATTTTATGCAAATCATGATGAAATTTTGCTGTCCTCTATTCTACCATTATAGATGCTGGGACTTATTGATATCCAAACTTAAGGCATTTCCAAAAGTTTTTTTTTTTTATCTTTAGACTGTGTTTCCTTCTAATATTCTCATTTTCTATCAGTCTTCAGGAAACATCAATAAGATAATTTTTAGGTTATAAAGTGTGCTTTTATAGTATTGTTCTGTTTTGATCTTCTCAAAAACCCAGTGAAAAATATCAGTACTCTCACTATTTTCAAATTAAGGAAACTGAGGCACAGATAACTACCATTAGTATAAGTGGAAAGATTATACCTGGAGTAGAGACCTCTCACTTCAAATCTGAGCTCTTCCCTGGTGGCTCAGAGGTTAAAGCGTCTGCCTGCAATGTGGGAGACCCGGGTTCGATCCCTGGGTTGGGAAGATCCCCTGGAGAAGGAAATGGCAACGCACTCCAGGACTCTTGCCTGGAGAATCCCACGGACGGAGGAGCCTGGTGGGCTACAGTCCACGGGGTCGCAAAGAGTCGGACACGACTGAGTGAGGCACAGTACAGAACTATGAAAAATATGCATTTAATTGCTTATAAAATTAAAATACAGATAGACTAGTTAATATTCACTACCCCATATGTATAGATATGTATTCAATGCTCAAATCTACATTTATAATATCAACATATTTTAGCAACGATCCTCTGTCATATTTGGGCTTCCCTGGTGATTCAGATGATAAAGAATCCATCTGCAGTGCAGGAGACCTGGGCTCACTTCCTGGGTTAGGACGATCCCTTGGGGGAGGGCATGGCAACCCACTCCAGTATTCTGGCCTGGAGAATTCCATGCACAGAACAGCCTGGTGGGCAGCAGACCATGGGGTCACAGAGTCAGACAAGACTGAGTGACTTTTGCTGTTTAATTTCTGCCATATTTATGTCTTTTCATGAAACATCCTGGGATAACACCCTCTGCTTATCAGCAGCCATTCTGCTTGGCTTCTGAAACTGTGAAGTCCCTTCTGGGGTCTTTGAACACCTACCCCATCTGGAACCTCCCTTGATTGCATTTCTGGGACTTTCCACATGCACTGGGATTTCTTCTTTGACATGGGCTTCTTTCCTCATTTGTTTTTTTCTTCTTTGAGCTCCATTATCAGGAAGGCTATATTTTTGCCTTCCCTGTAACCTCATTAATGCAGGATGGTGAAAAATAAGGAGAGACCAGACATCAGCAGAGGGAAGTGGCTGAATCCACCAGGGCACCTCTCTCTCTATCTCTTGCCTTCATTCTCTTGCCTTACTGTCATGAGGCTTATAGCTACTTTCCAAAGAAATCCTTGGGTAGAATATTATAAATGTGTACTAATTATATCAAAATTACCCTCTTTAGGGTATTGGCTATAAAACTAATGATAAATTCTTAACTGTTCAGAAACTTTCAAATTCTTGTCTGACATAGTTAATCTCAACCGATATCTTGACTGAACATTCTGATAGGGCAGGGCAGAATCTTGCTATTTTACCTTTGTATGTTTTGGTTAATCCAATTTATTCTGAACCTGTAAAATGAATTCAAAGATATATGTATTGCCTCAATAAAAGCAAATATTTCATTTCTTTATTTACAAGGCTTGCCTTAAGTTAGCATCTTTGCTTAATATCAGAGTGGAGTGGATATTCAGCAGAAGAGGGAAGAATTCAATATTATCCCACTGTGGGTGGAGAGCAGTGAAGAATAAGCTATAAGATGCTCCATATTTGATCCCAATGTTCTACTTTGTCCCCCTCCCTCTCCGCCTTTTCTCCCTTTTGATCCTGATGGTCTTCTCTCAAGCTCTGTTGAAGAACATGCCACTTGCAGGCTTAGAGAAGAATGAAGGAGAGAGGGAAAAGGGCAATTCCTGGATACTTTTTTTCTGAACATATTTTTATATAATTTAATTCAAGCTTTATATTATTATATGACACTGAGACTTTCCCCTCCTCTTTGGGAAGAAACACGAGGCTTGTGGTCTCCAGCACCATCTTGATAATGGAAGATATAAGAAAGATGCTTGCCCTTTTCCCAGATGGCATAGACCAGTGCTATGAATTGAATCCCTGGATATATCTAGTAGACCACTTCCAGGAAGACTTACTGGATTTCTCCACAGGGGGTCAGGCAGCAGTGCAAAGGTGCTAGATTACTTATGTCTCATGTATCTTATTTTTAATGACCATACATTCATTTACAATGTTAATCACCTAATTTACTGACTACTAAAATTTCACCTATTTGAATATCATTTATGATAGCAAAAGAGTATACTCTAAAATATTCTGTCCCCAGTTTTTGGACACTGCTAAAACATCCATTGATTCCGAAGTGTCGAGAGGTGAATGTGTTATTTTTACTGTATTAATGGGACAGAATGTCACTACTCTGACAGCTCTGTGCTTCCCTTTCAATGAAACACCTGCAGTGCAGGAGGCATTTGCTGCTTCAGGTTGCATCTCTGGTGTGATATTGTAACTGACTTTGGCAATTAAATTGCACAGGTGGGAACATCCTATTTTCAGGTAACTCTATACCATCTTTATATAAAAGCACAACATTGAACATTTTCAGCTAGTGCCATTAAATCAAAAGGTTAACAAAAGCCAAGAGAAAATCTTCCGGCAGTTTTCAGTTTAGTATTCATAGATGCAAGCAGTGGTCCTCCCACATCACTTAACACAACTCATAAAATCAGTTACAGTTACTTCTCGGATCAAGAGAGATGTGTTGAAGATGAGGCTGATGACAACATTATGTACCAGAGTTCTGGTATGCTCTAACTAAATTAGAAGTTCCCCAAGGAAAAATATTAAAATGAGATATCTCTGGAAATACTGATATTGAGCTATCAAAAAATAAGCATCCAAGTAATAAAGTATAGAAGGTTGATACCATGCATAGCAGAATGGTAACTTGACAAATTTGGCAGCTTATCCACTTGTCTACAATAGAAAAAGAATCCATTATTATGTTTTCTTTATCTGACATCCTTATGTGTCCATATTCCATCACATCAAATTTTAGCATTTAGGTGTAATTGATCTTAACTTCTTAGGAATATGTATGTTGGTACATACCATAATACATCTTTCCAAATTAAATGAATTGTACTAATTCTAGGCACTATATTTTAAATACTTTACAAATGCAGGGTCAAGTGTTTCTTAAGTTTATGCTACATACTTGGGAGTATTATCAGAAATCTATTTAAACTAAGAAAATATCCATAGATTTTTAGCTGTTCTAAAATAAGACATTTCTATAATCAAATCAACTGATAATTGTCCAATAAAAAACAAAAAAGTAGTGACATTAAAATTGAGGCCTCCTGTTTGGTTTTTCCTTCTGGTAAAGATCACAGTCATGTTTTAAAAATACAGAATGCTTTCTACAGTGGGAGACAATTTAAAAGCTTACACAATTGAACAATGTTTCTTACGTCATTTTCACTATTCCATCTATTATCTGTCTCAATGATTAATGATAACAAATCCTTCTTTCCTGAAAATTTATTTCAAAAAACTTTTAAGTCAGCAAAGTCACTTTCATAGAGTATAGGTTTTGTTGTTGCTTGTTTGTTTGTTTATAGGAAGGGTCATCAAAACCGATTCATGACTGGCTTTTAAGGGCCTTGATGCAAAAGCTACCATTTGATCCTTTATTTATGACTAAATGCTGCTTTACAAAACAGAGCCGCAGAATAAAATAAGCATTTCAATTGAAGATAGATCTTCAATTAAGCAATACAAATCCCCATTAAAAAGGAATAGATGCTAGTGTACAGTATCTAACACTTTAGTTTACAGGGATTGTTAACTGATTTTTTTCTTGCCACATATAAAGAATTTCTAATAGTCGATTTAATTAGAAAGCTAGTTTAAAACAGTTATTTTAATCACATAGTGATGACTTTGTTCTAATGGGCAAGGAATCATTTTATTCTCAAGAATCTTTTTTTCCTCTTCTCATCCCCATTATGGACAACACAAAACAAAAAAATCAATTGCACCTCTATTTCTACAGCCCTTCCCTCACATTGTTGCTTCCCTTTATGCATGAATTGATATTTAAATATCCACTGCTAACTTGGTGGATTCAGCCCCTCAAAGCTCTTTACAACCTGCTTCCTTCTGTCTCCTGTTGTGTCAGCTAGTTTGTGAACTTCTTAACAAAACCTAATATTTACAAGACAAAAATAACATCTCTAAAGTCAGCCTGTGATTTTACGCTATTTTCAGCTGCGGTTAGCTATGACCTATTCATTAAAGGTACTTAGAAGCTTCAGTCAATTCTGCAGTAATTTTTTTCAGGTGCATGTTAAGAGTCTGGAGACCAAAGATCAATGTTAAATGATTTTAATTTTTTTCTCATTTTTTTCTAAACAAAAGGTCACCTACCTTTATGTGACAGGCGTAAGCGGGGGTGCGGGGTGTCAGCTGTGTGACCTCCTGTCCACAGCTCCAGCAAGTAGCCCCACAGGAGCCAGGTGACGAGGTGCCCAGCCGATGCCATGCTGCCTGCCGCTGCGATCCTCACTCTCTGGCGGGGTGAGTTTTACTTAGGACTCCCCTCCAGGGGCAGCGTACGAGAGAGGCTTTGTCACAAATCGAACGCGTTGTCATCAGAAAGCACAGTTCCAAAGTGCCATTTGTCAGGCTGTGTTTGGATATGTAAAACCTGCCTTTCCCCAGGACAGTTGTTTATAAGCCGGGAGCAAGAGGACATTCCAAGGAGTGAATCTTCATTGCCATGACCTGCCTAGAGCTCTTTTCAGTCACTAAGCGGGGAGATTCAGGAAGAAACTGGATTATCTGAGTCACTTATGCAAGCGATTCATTCAGAAAAAAACAACAACAAGCCCAGCACACGCACTGCCTTCGCCCCCGTGGAGCTCCTCTTCTCTTCTGGCTCCTTGAAGCCTCTCAGAAGTCAGCTTCTTGCACTGACTTGCCAAACAGCTAGTTTTAATTCACCTTTCACCTTGCTAATTAAAAACAAGAAGTGCCATTCCCTCCAGGAGTTGCAGGATCCACCCAGCAGGGATGCCGCTGTCGTCGAGCTGTGTTTACGGGGAAAGTTCAGGCGGGGTTGAGCAGCATACTTGCTGTTTCTAGGAAGTGTTTCTGGTCCACGTGCCCTCGTCCCACCCGCCCTCCCAGTATTATTGGCCCCGCGTCACTCAGCGACAGGAGAGAAGTTCACATTTTGATGGGAAAGGGGAATCAGGAGGGAGAATGATATACAATAGGCTGCTTACTTAAAAATCAGTATAACCTAAGAGGATGAAGGGTCAGGAAGGGCTTTTAAATTCTCACTCATCAGGATTAACCCTTGAGTAAATACAGATTCATTTTAAACAATCTATCTGTCACCATTCAGTACTCAAATTGATTTTTTGTTCCGTTTCCACTGAAATTGCATTTTTTTCCCACATTTTTGCCTTTTTATATTGATTGCATCTTAGAAATATCATTTTCAACTGCTATAAGGAAAGCATTTCACGAACCTGAAAAAATGTGTGTGTGATTGTTTTGTCGATAGGTTAAAACCAACAAAGTTTCTTGTGCCAGTCTTCAAATGTGCAAATTCTTCAAATCAAAAGCAAATTCTTTTTTATAAGCAGATCATAAATTCCCTCTCAAATTTTGGAATAATTAACTTTGAAGTGATTCTTTTCCTATATAAGATAACTATAGTAAGTGAGATTCTCTATGGGACAGATCCCAGTAGGTACTAGAAAACTTGGGATGTAAAATACCTTGGGGTTCAACTGCTATGCACTTATAGAATTCATTTTCCAAGACACTATGTTTGTGTAAATAAGCTTAACACAATAGGTCAACTTTACAATCTACTTTCAATCAATCTCAAAAACTAAGCCAAACACTCCATAGCTGTTGGCATGGAAATGAATGGTATTATTTTAAGATACCAATAAAGTTGAATGGATATTTGACTTGATAAAGTTAATGATCAACAAATGATTTCAACTCTTTTTCTCATTCTGCATTTTAAAAGGTAATGATTAAGAACACTTCTTGAGAATTATTGTTTTAAAATAATGCATTTATAACAAAAAGATAAAGAGTTATTTTGCATTATATATAAACAAATGTAGAACCAAGCATTCTTTGTCCATTTTCCTAAGCATGATATGTTCTACTACAAGCAAAGTATAGTCAGCAACATGTAAATGTCACTGGATATTATAAATAATTAGATTTCCAAGGTCTACAAAAGATAACAAACTCTAAACATTATTTAACAGTACAGTAACATGAAGTATTTAGATACTTTTAAGCTGGGGTGGTCTTTGTAGGCACTTGCATATTTTAAGAGCCAGTCTGATGAGCTATAGACCTAAAAGTTGTTCTAAGTGTGCTATAACATACCTTTGGAATCCTCTTTTACTTTCTTCCAGAATTGAAATAACTAGAAATTAAATAGTAGCTTTTAGATGTGTTATCTAACAGTAGGATTCCAGAAAAAGTAAATATGATGGGTATAAATTTTATTACAAATGCATGCCTACACTCATGCAAATGAAATTCCATTTAAGCTTGTACAGGGCCTGACCTAACCCTATTATGAAACTAAAGCAATGTAACATTTCACAACCATTTCACAGGATACAGAGTTCACACCATTAACTACTGATGCAGGGATAAATGTTATGGATGCTAGTTACATACATACTGCTGTACACCCAGATTCATCTTCAGTGTTTATATGTCCTCCTTTAGATAAGGTTAGAGTTGAAGTTTGTGCAAGATTCATGAACTCCTTTGGGTGTCTCAAAAATGTGCTTTGGTTTATCCTTCAGTCCTCAATGTCATTGCTTCCTCCCTTTAACTTCTCTCTATGTCCTTTTATCCTTTTTTCTAGTCAATACAGAGCATACAGATGATGTCCCCCCAAAATGACTGTTAAAAATAGTAACCATAGCCTTGGCTACCCCTGTATGGCTCTAGCCACAAGCAAAGGAATGAAGAGTCATTAGGACCAAATCAGTCATTCACATCATAAAATAAAAGAATTCTCAGGAGCAGGGTCATCATACAACTTATCATCCAAACCAAACTTTTTTTTTTTTGTAAGTAAAAGAGTTTTCTATTAATCATCATGGAGAAAGAATGTTATAGACAAATTAGGACATCAAAGCCACCTTCCTTGGGAGAGATTTCTAGGCACCCTTGGAAAACATGTAAGTAGAAATAATAATAAAAAAACTGACAGCACCAACAGTGAATGAAGAGCTTAAGTTAATGGAAAGGCTTTTGGAACTAGCAGTAATATCTCTCTATATTATTATATTTGATCTGAGAGGAGTGAGATTGCCAGTTTGAATGATCTGAAACAAAAATAAAAACCAAGTAAGAAGGAAAATGGTAATGCTGAAGGCATTCCCTACCAGGTCAAATGCTTCTGTCCAAACCCTTTGTTGTTAACTGTTGCAACAAGGCAGTGAGAAAAAAGGCCAGAACTGAGAACTTATCAGCAGTTCAGGGCTCCCCTGTCCCTATTTCCCCAGTTTTAACAGCAGAAGAGCAACTGGCCTCTGAAACAATCCTCCCAGCATGTGGTCCAAGACAGTCTGCTGCTGAATCACATAGGGTATCTGCTAAGAGTAGATTCTAATGCCCCACCTTGTACTCCCAGTTTACTTAAAGTTTTACATACTAGTATTTCAGTTTCACAGTGGTTCTTTTAAGTCAGTGTTATTAAAATATGAGATATCTGTCTGCTACTTTCTACCATTTTTATCATGACTATAGTATCTGCAATTTAAGTTTAAATTTATATAAAATGAAGCCGCAGCTACAGCATGCACTTACATTTTTCAAATACATGTTGAAAACAAGCAAAAATTGTAAAAAGCTTCTCTGCACCACTTAAAATTATTTCACATATTGTGGGATGGGACTCTCTACTTACTAATACCCTTGAGAATATCCATTCTTTCTTTTCTTTCTCCCCAAGAAAATAGGATATATATATGGGAGCCTACACTTCTCAACCCCTTGGCAGTTATGCTAAGCCATGTGACAATTTTTCTTTTTTTTAATATTTATTTATTTGTAATTGATTGATGATTGGTTTACAATATTGGTTTGATTTCTGTCATATATCAACATGAATGAACTATAGGCGTACATATGTCCCCTACCTCTTGAGTTTCCCTCCCACCTCCCACCCATTCCCAGCCTCTAAATTATTACAGGGCCCCAGTCTGAGTTCCCTGAGTTGTACAGCAAATTCCCATTGGCTCTCTGTTTACATACGCTAGTGTATATGCATCCATGCTGCTCTGTCCATTCATCTCACCCTCTCCCTCTTTTCCCACACCCTTGTGCATAAGTCTGTTCTCTGTGTCTGTGTCTCCATTGCTGCTCTGTGAACAGATTTGTCAGTACATCCCGCTAGATTCCATATATATGCATTAACATACAATATTTGTCTTTCTCTTTCTGACTTACTTCACTCTGTATATTAGGCTCTAGGTTCATCCACCTCATTAGAACTGACTCAAATGTGTTCCTTTTTAAGTCTGAGTAATATTCTATTGTATATATGTCACCACATGTGAAAATTTCTGACCAAATAAATGAGCAGAAGTGACATGTATCATATCTAGACTGAGGCAGTGAAATACTACTAAGCAATTCTTCTTTCTCTCTCAAGTACTTTCTGCAACAAAGGCTGAAGAAAAGGAGGCCATATGTTGAAATGTGAAGGTACAAGATTGAGGCATCTTGGATTATTGAATCATCATAGTAGGGACAGTTGCCCTGGAAAGTTATCCAGCCCACAGAAAACTTTATATAAGCAAGAACTAAACATATGCCATGTTAAGCCTTTTGGTTTACTTGTTATCATTAGCATACATAGTCTCTCCTAACTAAATGCACCCACTTACTGTGCTTTGGTGGAGAAGGTGATGGCACCCCACTCCAGTACTCTTGCCTGGAAGATCCCATGGACGGAGGAGCCTGGTAGGCTGCAGTCCATGGGGTTGCTAAGAGTCAGACTCGACTGAGCAACTTCACTTTCCCTTTTCACTTCCATGTATTGGAGAAGGAAATGGCAACCCACTCCAGTGTTCTTGCCTGGTGAATCCCAGGGACAAGGGAGCCTGGTAGGCTGCAGTTCATGGGGTCTCGAAGAGTCGGACACGACTGAGCGACTTTACTTCACTGTGCTTTGGGAAACAGGCTCATGGACAAACATATAGCAAAAATAAGTCACTAATATTGTATTTCTTCCTATCTACTATTAAAACTTATTTCAGTAGAAGTTATTATACTAATACAGCTAGAGAGAGATGTGGATAGTTGAGGGTTGAGTGAGAGGTAACATGAATCCCTATGTTACTTTTAGAATGGGATGGCTATGCCCTTAGCTTTTCCAGTTGAGCACTGCACACAAAAATGTCATGAACAGTATTTATAGGTGAACAAATAGTGCTGCATCTCAAGAACATCGTGATTAAATCATTGGTAACCACATGTCATGACAGCAATGATGATGATCCTTTGTGAACTAAAGATAAACTTTCTCTTCAGTGGTCATGACCTTCCAGGATCACTAAACCTTCCTTCACTTTTGCTAGCCCTATATTCTGGAGCATCTCAAATCCCTCACCAATACGGCCAGCCACTGCTGCCACTAGAGCATCAAGGCTGATGGGTTTTATAACTAAGACTGTTGATGTGTTTATTGGTCAGGATTCCAGAAGTCTGGATTCACTTTTTCCCACATTCGACAATTCAACAGGATGATAGAAAAGGGAAAACTAAATTATCCCTGATTTGTATGTTATTGAGAGTAGTTCACTATCAGCCGGGATCCAATCTAGTTGCTTTGTGTGAAAGAGATTTGGCTGATGCCATTCTGATGTCATCGACATAGCTAATTACTTTATAACACTGAAATTTTAGTTTTCCACTTTGATCATCTATTATTAAAAAAAGACATAAAATTTGGACAAAATTTACATTTGGTAGAATCTGGAGTTCTTTGTTTCTGACTCATACTAGATTTATTCTAATTTTTTCTATATCCTTGAAAATAAAGAAAAGCATAAGCATTTTGAGATAAGTATCATCTTCAATTGATTTTAATCAAAGAGCAGTGACTTTTTATGCCCTTTTTATGGCAAAATGAAATTATGTGTGCCACTAACTCTAGAAATCTTTAATTTATAGATCCTGGGAGGTTTCCCTACATACTCTTTCTTATAGGTAATAGAGAATTCCTTATAAAGGCAGAAATCCAATTAGTTACCTTTAAAAATGTAACAGAAACTTCCATAATAATACAATATAATTTGCTGGGTTTTTTTTACCAACCTAGATGACATATGGGAACGCATGTTCACCCATGGTGGATTCATGTCAATGTATGGCAAAACCAATACAGTATTGTAAAGTAAAATAAAGTAAAAATAAAAACTAAAAAAATAAATAAATAAATAAAAGCCCCAAGCATAATCCTGCCAAAAAAAATAAAATAAAATAAAGAGCAGAGATATTACTTTGCCAACAAAGGTTCATCTAGTCAAGGCTATGGTTTTTCCAGTGGTCATGTATGGATGTGAGAGTTGGACTGTGAAGAAAGCTGAGCACCGAAGAACTGATGCTTTTGAAGTGTGGTGTTGGAGAAGACTCTTGAGAGTCCCTTGGACTGCAAGGAGATCCAACCAGTCCATTCTAAAGGAGATCAGTCCTGGGTGTTCATTGGAAGGAATGATGCTAAAGCTGAAACTCCAGTACTTTGGACCCCTCATGCGAAGAGGTGACTCATTGGAAAAGACTCTGATGCTGGGAGGGATTGGGGGCAGGAGGAGAAGGGGACGACAGAGGATGAGATGGCTGGATGGCATCACAGACTCGATGGACGTTGAGTCTGAGTGAACTCCGGGAGTTGGTGATGGACAGGGAGGCCTGGCGTGCTGCGATTCATGGGGTTGCAGAGTTGGACACGACTGAGCGACTGAACTGACTGAACTGATACCTGTTTTAACACATACTTTCGAGCTACAGGTGGCACTGATGGTGACTTGTTCTTGATCCATAATTAGTATCTTAAGCACTTAGCACTGAACTTCAAATTTATTCCATTTCAGTAGAACAAAAATGACTACTATAATAATAATAACACAAATTTTCACTTGTTTCCTACATGCTAGAACCCATACAGGGCACAGTCACATACAATCCAGTTTAATTGGAACAACAGCTGTATTCAGTGAAGCCATTTATACCGCCATTTACACAGAAGAAGGATCGGGGACACAGATGTTAAGTAACTATTTGCCTGAGGTGAAGCTGAAAGTGTCAGTCGCTCAGCCGTGTCCAATTCTTTGTGACCCCCTGGACAGTAAGCCCCCAGGCTCCTCTCTCCATGGGATTCTCCAGGCAAGAATACTAGAGGGGGTTGCCATACCCTTCTCCAGGGGATCTTCCTGACCCAGGGATTGAACAGGGTCTCCTGCATTGCAGGCAAATTTTTTTTACCGCCTGTGGAGTACTGATAAAGCAACAGATCGGGACTCTCACATCCAAACTCCAGGGCCTGAGTTCCAACCATTACACTTGCCTTCTCGGAGAATACTATTTAAAGACTTTATATTGACTCTTCCAAATTATTACACTCTCTGGAACTTATCTTTATTAAGCATTAATAAGGACATAACATGGTTTAGTCGCTAAGTCATGTCTGACTCTCGCCACCCCATGGACTGTAGCCTGACAGGCTCCTCTGTCCATGGGATTTTCCAGGCAAGAATACTGGAGCAGCTTGCCACTTCTTTCTCCAACAGGAAGTAGTATAGTTTTACAATAAAAACCTTTCAAGGCGGTTTGTACATTAACCAACAACCAGTCTCAATGACTGAGGTTAAACTCACCACATAAAAGCCTCCATCCAAGGTTATGTCAGATGGCAGTGTACTCTCCGTTCAGATCATTCCGTAAGCTCTTAGGTTTGACTAGGGTCTTTGGAGCTTGGCAGTCAGGCACAACACCGAAGCTAAATACAGTAGGCAAATTACTAAAGATCCAATATCAAAGGCACCCAAGAAATAGTTTTTTTTCTGTTAATAATCATTATTCCATATAGCAACATGCAGTAATTGTGCAACAAATAGGTATTAAAAGAAGATAATAATAGTGACTGTCAGATAATAATAGTATCTGTCAGATAATAATGGTGACTATTTGTGGAAATGGCATCACGAACTCGATGGACGTGAGTCTGAGTGAACTCCGGGAGATGGTGATGAACACGGAGGCCTGGTGTGCTGCGATTCATGGGGTCGCAAAGAGTCGGACACGACTGAGCCACTGAACTGAACTGAACTGATACATATATATATACATATAAATATACACACACTTACAGGCATACATACACACACAAACACATCTCTAGTTATGGTTGCAGGGGAAGAAAGACGTTTCCAAGAAAGGATTTGAGGCTAATAATTCACTTACCAATAGTTATTGATGTTTATATTATTTTGTCCAAAAGATTCCAACATTTTCAAAAAAATGTTACCACTAATATACCTAAAGGAAATAAAGCAATTTATAGTCAGTCCACTTAAGAGAGGGACTCAGTATGAGGCCAGCAATAAATGCCATAAACTGTAATAAAGAAGTTATCCATCCATGGGCTTCTTTAATCTCATTCTAGAATTTAAGACCACGTGTAATTTTTTGTCTTTCTGGTAAGAAGTGATCTAATTTTTTCAAGGTCAGTTTATGGATTATTTACTTTAAAAAAAAAAGGAAGGAAGGAAGAAGGGAAGAAAGTAAGTGATAATTTAATGTAATATTTTTTCAATTGTCTTTTATTTCAAGTCTTGAATCCTCTTTCATTTTCTCTGTGATCTCCACTGCCGTTTAACTATCACTGGTTAAACCAGACCCAAACAAGCTGGCATAGGGTAGTTTATTCAATAAATATTTGTGTGATAGAAGCAAGGCACTCGTATAGCTTAAACTATCTGGAAGTCAGAGATTAATTTCTTTCTGTTAATTATTTGGATCATTTATTCAGTTGTTCACTTTGACTCTACAGAGGACAATGGCCAATACATAAAATGGAAAAAACAATTGTATTCCATTATGAAAGAAAAGGATTTACATAAAGCCAATGCAATTCTCCATTAGTCAGTTAGCAAGAAACTAAGGGAAAAGGCCAAATATTTTGTAATATTTTATAGTATCTTCAACTGTCATACAGTTGGCAGATGGATATAAACTTTTATATATCACATAAAGCTGCCATCAACTCATAATGTACCTGTTTCACATTAACATAAATGGAAACAAACACTAACTTTAAAGTTGTGAAGAATCTGACAGAAAATCAGAATATTCAAAATAAATCACATTTTGGCTATGAGAGTGAGTTTTAGACTTCAAATCTTAGACTTCAAAGGAAAAAACCTGGCAGAAGTCCTGTGAAGACTCTTTCCCCCCAAGGACTTCCTTTCTTTAACACCATTCCAAATAACCATCTATGGAAGAGCGAAAACAATCCATAGAAAAAAGAACATGATGTTGAACCCACTGGTGAGATCCCAAAGATGAAAGAAGAAATCTAAACTCGTTATTTCATTTCACCTTTTGTTTAGCATTGCTATAATTTCCACAAATGATTTGGCAAAATTGTTATTGCTTATGAGCCAGATTTTAAAGAAGGCAGGATTTCAGGTGTAGTGTCTTTTCATTTGAATCCGTTGTTTCATTACTGGAATTATATTTGATGGGCTGTATGAGTGGTTGTTTTGCGTGACCAGGTAGTTCTGGCTTATGATGTCCCAATACATAACACTAGCACCATGTGGAGGCCAAGACTGGTACTACATGCTTTCAGTTGTAAACAAAACCACATTGCAAGCCTATTTGCGTTCACAATTTGTTTCCTACCGCAAAATAAAGAACATGCTTTAACCCTTTATATTCTGAGCATGACCACTTTATGTGGCTGATAGATGGGTCTTGGTGGTTAAGGAAAAATAATTTAAATGTACTTTATAGAGCATTTAATTTAAAAAACACCAAGATTTCTGTTCAGAAACTATTTCTTAACAAGAGGCTTAGAATTTTGAAGAGATGACTGTAAATATGTCAGAAATAAATGTATTAAGTAGGAAAATATCTCCTGTGAAAATGTGCTTTAAGTATAAGACACTATGACACTATTGTGTTTTATTCTTGAAATATGTCTAATATTACCATTACACAATGATATAATTGCATGTAAATATGTCTTAATATAATCCCATGTTTATACTAGGTGATAAATAAAGAAAAATATGAACAAAATATCAAGTAAATCCCAACCTCACTCTATTTGCTTGCCAAAAAATATGACCACATAAAATAATGTCTTTCCCCAGAGATCTAAACGAAAAGAATATTTCAATCTAGAAGTTCACTTTGTATTAGATTTGACTAATAAATTAGCACGTTTTCAAGAATAAATTAGTATATGTGCATTGACCTCTGCCTAAAATTAATTGCAGGAGAATTTAAACAAATTGCTTAATGACCTGAAGGTGGATCACTTATTGCAAGAAAGGTATAAGAATTGAATTTCAATAAAAACTGTACACTTTGAATGAAATTTTAATAGCTAAGCATGAAAAGCTAATTGGTACATCATATTCTCACAATAAACTTGACAAGCTTTATCCAGAACTAAAATACAAGAAACAATGTGTGTTGCAAATAAAGGTGAAAATCAAACATTTCCTGATTGATGTGTGTTTTAAAATGAAAAGCCTACTTCACCAGTTATTTTCAACAAAGCAAGCTTTACAATATTAAAAATATGGTACATTTTTTCCTGAAAGCCTAGTTGAAAATTATACAAAGTTGCTTGTATCCCAAGAATACTGGTTTTATAGTTTTCAACCATAATATTAACATCTATATAAAAGTATAATTCAAATATAATTTCCCCATTCTGAATAAGCAGACAAGTAAATATTTCTCCAAGAATTCCATTATTCCTATTTTTCACCTCACAATTCCTTGTTTCAATTTAATCCTTTTCTATAGGATAAATGTGAAAGTGTTAGTTGCTCTGTGTGTCTGACTCTTTGAGATCCCACGGACTGTAGCTCTGCCAGGCTTCTCTGTCCATGGAATTCTCCCAGCAGGAATACTGAAATGGGATGCCATACCCTCCTCCAGGGGATCTTCCCAACCCAGGGATTGAACCCAGGTCTCCCTCATTGCAGGCAGATTCTTTACTCTTTGAGCTACCTGGGAAGCCCCATAAGATAAATAATAACTCTCCATTAGATAATCCCCAATCTTACAGAAAAATGTAGTAACATATCCCATCATAAAAAAACTCTCCCTATTTTCACTGATCCTCCAACTAGGGACCAGTTTATAGATAAAATCCTTCAAAATAATTGGCTATAATCTGTCTTCATGTGTTGACCTCTTATTTTCTACTGAATCCACTCTGTAAGTTTGAATTAGGTTTGATTGCAGGTGGCAGAAAACACTAATCAATAGTGGCTTAAATGTGACAAATTTTACTTCTCCCTTTTGTTAACATGGTTTGAAGGTGAGACCAGGGCTGCTGTCACGAAATAGGGAGCTAACTAATGTATAACTAACAGGAGCATTTTCTGTCTTGTTACTAGTGCATGCGTGCAAAGTTGCTTCAGTCGTGTCCAACCCTTTGCAACCCATGGACTGTAGCCCACCAATCTCATCTGTCCATGGGATTCTCCAGGCAAGAATATTGAAGTAGGTTGCCATGCCCTTCTCCAGGGGATCTTCCCAAGCCAAGGATTGAACCCACATCTCTTATGTCTCCTGCATTGGCAGGTGGGTTCTTTACCACTAGCACCACATGGGAAGTCCTGTCTTGTTTCTTATCCATTCACAGTAGGTGGCCTTCATCTCACAGTCCAAGCTCCAGCCATTACATCCTCTTTGCAGCCAAAGACATTTAAGAATTAATGAAGAAGGATGTGCCCTCTGCATTTAAGGACATTTGCTAAAAACTTCATATTCCTGACCTCTACTTTGAGTGCCACATGATTCAAACCTACAGCCTCATCTCTTCTCTACCTATAGTCACCCCTTCTTGTGGACTTGCAGCAGGCCATTTTGGCTACCTTTCCCAGGACTCCTTTTCTCCCTGTTTCCATTTAGGTTGAGCCAAAGGGGAAATTCTTGAGAGATTTGGAGGGTAGAAGGGAAACAACAATCATTTTGTAACATACACATTTTCTCATATTTATCTCTGCAACTGCTCCACCTTTCCAAGAACCTCCTTCTGCTTATCTGTCTCCTGGGTCAGGTATATGTGTTTAATTCCATGACTAAGGGCCCTGGCTTTTGCAATACACCCACAACGTCAAGGTCAGAGGTAACAACTGCTATCAGGGGTTTCAGTCTTCCCTCCTTGGGTTCCAGCTCATACCTGTAGGTTCCAGCTAGTAATTCCTCTCCCATTTTACATCCTTCTTCTCTTCTTACTGCCCTCCCTGTGGACTTCAAAGTCCAGCATCAGACATGAGTGCAACAACTTTAAAGAGACTTACTAAGCAGTTCCACAAATGCATAAGGTTAAATTTCTGTAACAAATCTATCAGTATGCTCTAGAGGTTCTCCTGTTTCCACTGGTACATTCCCTAGTCCTCTCACCCAAGACCATGATATTTCAGAACATCTATACACTGAATATCTCAAATCTAGCTCCTCATTCCATCCATGAAACTCAAACAGATTTGTATATTTGATTCCAGAGATTTCCACTTGTGTGTCTAATAAATATTTTAACCTTAACTTTTTAAAATAGAATTGTTGATTTCTACTTGCCTTTTACCTCCTCAGTTTGCAAACCTGCTTCCCCCATCCCAGTAAATGGAAATGTCTAGGTCTCCTCCCATCAATGCTTTTCTGCTCTATGTCAATTAGAATAAAAGTCAGATCTTTATTGTGGTCTCTGAGGTCCTTTTTGATCTGGCCCCTGCTGTGTCATTCGCTTTACATACCATTCCTCTCAGGCCACTGGAACCACACTGAATTCATGGACAGCTTCCAAACTGGCTAAGCATACTCCCACTTCAGAGCCTCTGCAGTTGCTATTTCCTCTGACTATACAGCTTTCACTTCAGAAATCCATGTCTTACATTATAGTAGCTCTAAATTTTTCTAACAAATCAAACCTAAGAAGATGTAATTACTAAGAAATAAATGTTGAACATAAATTATAATGTCAAATATTAAACATCAATTTCTTATATATCAACTATCTATAAATATCTATCGTATTTGTAAGTGAAAGAAATTTTTTTCAGATCTATAGAGTAAAAGGGCATGTTTTAAATCCTACTTTAATACTATGGAACTGGGTGCCCTTAACCTAAATATTTTTTTCTGAGCGTCATTTTCTAGCATCTGTAATGGAGAAATTTTAATAAGAGATCAAGTTGCCAACATCTGTTAGATCATAGAAAAAGCAAGAGAATTTCAGAAAAACATCTACTTCTGCTTCATTGACTACACTAAGGCCTTTGTATGGATCAAAACAAACTGGAAAGTTCTTCCAGAGATGAGAATACCAAACCACCTTACCTGCCTCCTGAGAAATCTGTATGCTGGTCAAGAAGCAATAGTTAGAACCAGACATGGAACAACGGACTGGTTCCAAATTGGGAAAGGAGCTCATCAAGACTGTATGTTGTCACCTTGCTTATTTAACTTATATGCAGAATACATCATGCGAAATGTTGGGCTGGATGAAGCACAAGTTGGAATCAAGACTGTCAGGAGAAATAACAATAACCTCAGATATGCAGATTACAACACCCTTACGGCAGAAAGTGAAGAGGAACTAAAGAGCCTTTTGATCAAAGTGAAAGAGGAGAGTGAAATAGTTGGCTTAAAACTCAACATTCAAAAAACTAAGATCATGGCATCTGGTCCCATCACTTCATGGCAAATAGATGGGAAAACAATGGGAACAGTGACAAACTTTATTTTCTTGGGCTCCAAAATCACTGCAGATAGTGATTGCAACCATGAAATTAAAAGACGCTTCCTCCTCGGAAGGAAAGCTATGACAAACCTGTGTGTTAGTTGCTCAGTCGTGTCCGACTGTTTGCGATCCCGTGGATTGTAGCTCACCAGTCTCTGTTCATGGAATTCTCCAAATAAGAAGTAGATTGCCATTCCTTCCTCCAGGGATCTTCCCAACCCAGGGATCGAGCCTGGATCTCCCACATTGCAGGATGATTCTTTACTGTCTGAGCAACCAGGGAAGCCTGTGACAAACCTAGATAGCATATTAAAAATCAGAGATATTACTTTACCGACAAAGGTCCGTATAGTCAAAGCTATGGGTTTTCCAGTAGCCATGTATGGATGTGAGAGTTGGACCATACAGAAAGCTGAGCACTTAAGATTTGATGCTTTTGTACTGTGGTATTGTGGAAGACTCTTGAGAGTCCCTCGGACTGCAAGGAGATCAAACCAGTTAATCCTGAAAGAAATCAGTCCTGAATATTCATTGAAAGGACTGATGCTGAAGCTGAAGTTCTAACACTTTGGCCACCAGATACGAAGAACTGACTCACTGGAAAACACCCTGATGCTGGGAAAGACTGAAGGCAGGAGAAGGAGATGACAGAGGATGAGATGGTTGGATGGCATCACTGACTTGATGGACATGAGTTTGAGCAAGTTCCAAGAATTGGTGATGGACAGGAAAGCCTAGCATGCTGCAGTCTATGGGGTCATGAAGAGTTGGACATGACTGAGCAACTGAACTGAACTGAAGGTTAAGTAGAATAAGTACTTTGAAACTGATGTGATTATATTCAAAGCCTTAATATATAAACATTTCTGTATTTCTCTATATTGTTTTATATTAATACTGTAGAGTAAACTAAGTTCTATTTCAATTTTGAGAGCATGAAAAGATCTGCATCAAGGTCAAAAAATATGTTAGGTTTTTTTTCTCCTAATATTTGAATAATGGGTTAATTTTTTTTTTTTTCTTTTTAAGAACTATCTCCTATCAGGTACTTCTAGAAGTAGCATTACCAATGAATCCCTGATTTTTCAGGATTTAAATAACTTGACTCTTGTATCCTGTCTGATGTTCCATGAATTCAGAGTCAGTGCTATATTTAAAGACTGTCTCCTGCATACTCTAAGAGATATGGGTACCAGGCAACCCAATACCTCTCCATTCTCACTAGTGAAATGGATGACTTTGCAGAAAGACAATCTCACCTCAGAATAAAAGAGAGCTAATATCCTACAATCAATATAGGAATATATATGTGTCTTTAACACATTTCAACAAGGTCAGAATTTAACAAAGTATAAAATGCTTTTAAAAACTATGCTGAATAATTGAATCTGCAGAGCAAAATATTTTATAAAATCTGTATCTTAGAATAATTTATTTTAGGGATGTGTTTCTTTGTAAAAATTAAAATATTTTTTTTGCAGAAATCTCTTATCCGGAGATTTTAAAAGAAATATTCATTACTTACATATTGGATATTTATTCTAACCAAATTTATACTCCTTAATTAGATGCCATTATCCTTAAAGCCTGGGCAGGTACTCATCTCAATATTCATCTCAGTGTACTCATTTATTCATTACTGAAGAATGAAAGAGCAAATGAATGAAATAAACTGTACCAAATACTTCAAGTTAAATTAGGATTAACTTTATAATATGACATTTTATTAGAATAATATAGTAATAATTAAAAACAAACTTTTGGGGGTGATGGATACATTCAGTATCTTGATTTTAGTGATAGTTTCATGAGCATATACATGTCTCAAAACTTACTGAATCATACATCTTAAATGTTTTCTTATATGTCAGTTTACCTCAATAAAGAAGTTTAAAAATTAACAATTAAAATATTAGGTATACATTTTTGAACTTATAAAATTGTTTAGAATATAGTCATTCAGGATTAGTCTAGTATACAGATATTTTGAAAAACATCTTAACTCATCATGCTATGTTCTAAATATAAGTGAGATGATCATTTAAAATTCTATTTGGCACTAACATAAACTCCTCACATGATAGAGTTTGTCTAAAAAATATTCTTTGGCTCCTTCTGGCTGTGACCAAGACTTTGATTAGATGAGAATGAAGCCTCAAAGCTCATCTCTTCCTCTCCCAACAGGATAGTTTGGGTTTCCCACCACTCTGGTCTAGAAGCTGAGGAAGCAGCATAGACTGATCATATTCATTTCTTATCCTCCCAAAAAGCAATTGCATATTGTTTTAGAAAGCTCCACTATTTTGGCGCTTGCACCTTCTGAGCTAACCACTTTCCCTCTATGAATGCCACTACAACCTCATCATGCCCCCACTCTTTCATCAGAGACTGTAGCACTAGCTCCTGACACTCAAAGGACTCTACGATATGAATGAATAACTTTCCAGGAACCCTTTCAGTTCTTTGACCCTCTCATCACCAGTGATTTGCTTCTCCCTAAGCAAAAATCTCATGGTTTCAACCTGGGTATTTTCACTATGAAACATCTCTATTTTAAAATGTATCGATTCAGTAGTCATCTTTTGAATAAAAATCTCTCTACTCCAAGTTTAATTTCTCAATTCCTGATCTTTTTGGCCTCACACTTACTTACTACATTTTTACATGCCTCAAAATATCCGCCTTTGATAATTTCTCAATCATTTTACAATGTAAAAACCTTTTTTCTTTTTTTACTATAGGTTGTACAAAAACAGGTTCAGATCTGACTATATCTCATCAGGACCTTTAGATTACTCACCTTTTGACTTTCCTCCAATTCGTCAGCTCTCTAAATGTCTTTATTTCCCTCTTTATCCTGATTTGATTCTAAGATTGTGCTATTTTAATACTATTGCCAATAAGTTAATTCCTTAGTTCCTCTCTTATTATTCAACCATCTGGCAAAAGTCCTGCCTTGGATTAGCTTGATTATCTGTTTTCTTAATGACTAAACCCAAGGTTGCTGGACACTGCTACAGAGAATCAGGGAAATGAGGAAAGATGTTCCTTAAAAGATAAAAAAGCTAACTCAGTTTGGCTTGCTATATTCCATGGCAGTCTTAGGAAGTTTTACTGTTAAACTCACAGTCCTATTCTTCTCAGTACTTTCTTCCAAAGATTTTCTTCTCAAAGGTGTAATCAACCCTTCCTTCAAATCTCTCCTTAGTCATAGCAGATTATCTGGGTGCTTAATTCACAGAAAAAGCTACAACCTTACTGCACATACAGTTTCCTTTTTCTATTTGGTTAAATTAGATGTGGTGTCCTTCCTTCACCTGCCTTCAGAAATCCATCTGTACATTGGACTCTTTCACTCCTTTTGAATTTTACATAATCAGTTGTTCTTTCTCTCACTCCCTTTCAATTTTTCTTAAAGTTAATGTTTAAATATTTCCACCTTGGGCTTCCCTGGTGGCTCAGTGGTAGAGAATGTGCCTTCAATGCAGGAGATGTGGGTTGGATCCCTGGTTGAGGAAGATCCCCTGTAGAGGGCACAGCAACCCATTCCAGTATTTTTGCCTGGAGAATCCCATGGACAGAAGAGCCTGGTGGGGTTGCAAAGAGTCGGACACAACTGGAGCAAATGAGCATGCAGGCACGCACAAGACTCTCCACCTTAAACACACACACAGACAAATCAATCTTCCTTCAGAAACCTCATTTCCTCATCTCTTCATCCTTCTCTTTCTTGATGCAGCAATTATTTTCAGTCTCCTTTAGTCCTTTTTTCCATACATCTTTTTTTTTTTTTCAATTGCTACCTGTAGTCAGGCCACCCTTTCCATTACCAAAGCAGAGTGATGTTGTCTATGCCACTAAATCACTGCTCATTTTCCAACTCTTACTTTAAAAAATTAAGCAAATTAAAAAAAAAAAAAAAACAGCAAACAAATCTCAGAAACAGTGGTCATACAACTCATATCAAGATTTGCCACAGCCACTAACCATTTCCTTCTTCCATATAAAGACCTGCTTTCTCAATCACCTATTTTATAAACATTTAATTTTCAATAAAAAATGTCCTGAGCATGCATTTAAAAAATCATTATCAGTATTCCTTTCACATCATCCTTAGAAATAGGGACACACACCATGGTACATTATCTACCACTGAGGAACAATATTACCACAAAGTCAAGTGCTTAAAACAACACATTGATTATCTCACAGTTTCTGTGGGAAGATTCTGGTATGGGTCCTCTGCTTAGGGTCTCACAAGGCTACAATCATAGTTTCTGTCGGGGCTGAGGTCTCAGCTCAGATTTCACTAGGGAAGGATCCACTTCCAAATCATTCAGGCTGTTGGTAGAATTCAGTTTCTTGTGACTGTAGGATCACAGGGTTCAGTTTCTTACAGTCTGTTCCTGAGGGCTGCCCTCAGTCCTAATGGTCCCCTGTAGGTTCTAGTCATGTGGGATCCCCCAACAGTCAGTAGCTTCCTCAAAGTAAGCATAGGAGAAAGAGATCCAACAATATGGGCAGTGCAATCTCGTAAAACATAGTTATTCAAATGTTTTTCTAAATATGCATTAAATTTACACTGAAAAAATATACCCCAGTGACTTCATTTCATATATCCAAGCGCACACACTTTCTTGAGGTGATTCCTCAATTGAGGTGCTTATTCATCTTCTGAAATCTATAATTTGCTATGCCTACAGCCCTTCTTATTTTAGGTTCAGGTTGTTAAGCTGACTAATCATTACTCATTCTCCAATGAGTACTCATTCTCATCCTTATTATGTTTTCCACTAGTCTCTTAAGATACCAAGGCCTTATGAAATGGGACAGTCTCATGCTAAAATATTAGACTGCTATTTAAAAGTATGTGTTTTGGAAGCCCATTTAATAACACATAAAAGCTTATGAATTAGCGTTTGGTGGGAAATTTGAAATATAAAATAGCACAAAATATGTGTATGTATACAAAAATATCTTGTTAAACTGAGAGTTTAACCGTGTCTGTTCCTGACGGAAATAGTTTCCAGGATTTAAAATTTCTCCTTTATGATTTTCGATATATTCTATACGCATATATTATATACATAGCAAAGGGCAGTTTCTTTCCATGACTGTCTTATTTTATTACTTTTTCATTATCTCTAATATGATTTGCAGGTGTTTGAGACTAGACCCATCTTATGTGCAATTCTATACTTTGCTTTCACATGTCCTATTACTTTGGCATCAAAAGTCACCTTATGGAACACTACTGTGCTGTAGAGTCATGCGCAGTGCTCACTCTCAGACATGAATGAATCTGCAGCCCCGCGGATTGTAGCCCATCAGGCTCTTCTGTCCATGGAATTTTCCAGGCTAGAATGCTGGAGCAGATTGCCATTTCCTACTCCAGGGGCCCTTGCCCACCCAGGGATTGAACTCATCCCCTTCATCTCCTGCATTGGCAAGCACGTGTGTTCAGTCCCTTCAGTCCTGTCCAGCTGTTTACAACCCTGTGGACTGCAGCTTTCGAGGCTCTGCTGTCCATGAGATTCTCTAGGGAAGAATACTGGAGTGGGTTGCCACTTCCTCCACTAGGGCACAGGCAGGTGAATTCTTTACCAATGCACCATCTGGGGAGCCTGTGTTGTAGAACAGGGGTCATGGAAATATAGCCATGGGTAAAGGGAACCCAAAGTAAGCTATAAATGATTTTAAATGGAAGGGGGATAATCAAAATAAGAATAATATTTTTTGACATCTGAAAACTCAATTCAAATGTTAGTGTTCATAAATATTGGAACACAGCCATTCACATGTTTCTGTATATGACTGCTCTTACACTGAGCAACTAAATGGCCCACAAAGCCTAAAATATACACAGTTGCACCATTTACAGAAAATTTGCTAACCCCTGATCAAGATTTTGACCTCTCAAATTTTATATGCATACAAATCACAAAGAAGACCTTCTTTTAGTACAGATTTTTATTCTGGAACCTGGAACTCTGCATTTTAAATAAGTCCCAAGTGATGTTAATGTTGTTGGTCCATGAACCATACTCTGAGTAGTAAAGCTCTGGATTGCCACTACAATGTAATATGTGAAATGTACTAGTTATACTAAAATAAAAAAGGAAAAATATACATTATTTCCAGGGCATTCCCATTGTATGTACATGTGTGTGGGACCTTAGATCATCCTTCTACTGAAAACCAATGAAAATGGATGTGGACAGATGATAAATAAGGATAGGGAAAAAAAAAGTTACAGAACATTGATGTACAGTAAACTTTTAGTGAAAACAATTCAAATGTTCTAGCATATATAAGAATTCAATACACTGACATATACCAGTAGATTATATTTTCTAATATAATATTCATGTAATAGAAGAATTAAACATGCTACATTCCTACAGAGATATCAAAATGTTCAGTTCTAATATACTAGCAATAAATGCACAATAAAGTCTATAATAATTTTTAGCTTATAATTTCTTAGTTATTTCCCTTTCTTAAGAAAATTATCTCAAAGAAAATAGCCCTGGTATATTGTTTTAAGGATTGGCTCTACACCATAGAAATGGCCCTAAGCCTGTCTTTCTCAGCAGGGACAAAGTAGGCCATTGTGTTGGAAGAACTTTCCCAGGGAGGAGCTAAGGGGTTACAAACTGTTTGGAGTGGTCTCTGTTTGGATTCTCCCTTCTTTCTAAATTGCTTCTTTTCCCCTAGGCTGGTGTGGCAAAGATGAGATTGTGATTATCTCTTCTTGGGAGGTCCTTTGTCCTTGAAAGATCTAGCAAAACCAGGGAAAGGACACCTGGGGTGGCCAATTTATGGCGGCCCTTCTCTAAACCTTAAGGAGAAATATTCTTTTAATTGGGTTGAAATTATTTGCCTCTTTGTCAATAGGGAAGGAAGCTCTGAAGAACAAGATCAGGAAAAAGTGCACTGAGCCTAATTCTAGTCTAGACCTTAAACTAGAGAAATAGTGATATTCCCAGAGTATTTTAGGGTTAGAGCCCTGCTAATAAAAGCAAACAAATAAACACGTAAATCTGTACATTCATCTACACTGTAGTTGCAAGAGAGAAAAAGAAAAAGAAACTGGGCTTGCACATTAAAAAAATCATTTTATATCATTTGCATATTATTAAGATCAGCTTATTTAACCTATTAGGGCTTCCCTGGTGGCGCAGAGATTAAAGCGTCTGCCTGCAATGTGGGAGACCTGGGTTCAATCCCTGGGTCGGAAGATCCCCTGGAGAATTAAATTCTTTTCAGGCATTTTGGTAAGCTTCTAAATTTTCTTTGCCTATCTCATTCTGAGTTTGGTTAACAGCTAGTTTCCTTCATTTATGTTGCATCTACCAAGGAGATACCCATGCTCATCACAGTGATTAATATTTTCTTATTCTGATTTAGCCTTTTAATCAGAACAGGATCTCTGATTATCTGTGAGGGTGAAATTGAGCCCTTTTAGTCCTTACTATGTTTAAATTCTATAAATGTATCAATATCATTTTATAGTTTGTTTCCACTGAATCTATGAAAATTATAAATTTTTTGCATCTAAAATTCATCTACACAGGAAATCCCTTCACCTACTATTGGTATCTAGTCTTATGCCTTTATATTTTAAGTCAATTTCTCTTTGAAGATCTGTTTTAAATTTCTGCTAAACACAAGACACCTGAATGAGGAGCATAAGAAACCGATTATAATGCTTTCCTTTATAGAATATTATATTTTCTGGGAAATAAGCCAGAGTCTGATCTAATTCATCTCTAGCACTTTTAGCTTTGAATACTTTACCACGTATTGCCTTGCAAAATCTTCCACCAACAGTTATAAAATATATTCTTCCAAAATAAATTGATAATCATTTATATGCATTTACTAACAACCTTATAGGACTGTTTGGAGAAGGAAATGTCAACCCACTCCAGTATTCTTGCCTGGGGAATCCCATGGACAGAGGAACCTTGTGGGCTACAGTCCATGGGGTCGCAAGAGTCGGATACGACTGAGTGACTTTCACTTCACTTATAGGACTGTTAGAATAAGAAGAATTTTAATTCCTTTTTTTTCAAGACCTAAATTGTGACCAAAGGATTTTATGAGAAATTACCATTTTTACTGAGTTTAATGTTTTTCCTCTTTTCTTTTCACTCCAGGTAAAATGTGCTATTAAATCAAAAGAGTTCCAGTCCTAGAGTGGTTTCTAAATGGAGAGTTAGAGTAATTTATTTCCTTTTTGTAATTTAGCAATGGGCTTCCAGGTTGATTCATAAATCTAAAAACAGGACAGAATTTATTTTTTGCTTTTCTTAGGCACAAGTCACTTCAACAATTTCAAAAGCACTGTAGATGACTACCTTTGACAACCTGGAGGCCAAGGAGGTACTCACAGATCTGGAAATGGAAACAGCTGGACTGGTTACATGGTGATGAATCAGCCTGAGTCACAAGCCCACACCCAGATGGAAAAAGCAAACCCTTAAGGTTTTAGGGGATCCCCTCTGAGACCTATCATTGTGTCTGGATTGGCCCAGGTTTCAGAGAGTATTTCTAACTCCTTTAATTTTTGTATGGTCCCCCATCCTATTCATTATAATTTATAAAATTCTCTATTTACATTTTTAATAAGTAAAAGGCTTCCCTGACAGCTCAGTTAGTAAAGAATCCACCAGCAATGCAGGAGGCCCTGGTTCTGTTCCTGGGTTGAGTAGATCCCCTGGAGAAGGGAAGGGCTACCCACTCCAGTATTCTGACCTGCAGAATTCCATGGACTGTATAGTCCATGCGGTCATAAAGAGTCAGACACAACTGAGTGAATTTCACTTTCAATAAGTACTGTTGAGTGTGAGCAATTGCAGAATAAATTAAAATACACTCAGTGCACAGTTGACATGACACAGCCCAGGCATCAGCCTGCCCATACCCTCCTATAGGCTGAAGGAGCCCAAATTTCTGGAGCTCCAGAGGCATTAGCACTTCATGGCTAACATTTGGGCAAGCAGATTTAATGAGATATAGCATACAAGATTTATAGTACTATCTCCCTGCCCTCCTCTCCCATTCTAATTAAAACAACATTTAAAAATTACCACTATTTAATCTGGCCAGAAACTCTACAAAACACTCTACACCCTTGAACTCCAATAACAGATCACAACTACTCTCTGAAGTAGACATTGTGACTGTTGCAGAGAAGAAGCCAATTCTGACTCCATGTTGGAACCGTTTCTTTGACCAGCTTTTCATTTCTTTTGTCACTATAATCATAGAGAATGGCCTGCCTCAGAGAATTCTACCTCTATGCCTGATTGTTAAAGAGCCATTGTTCAGAACCCTCTCCACCTGCCTATGGCAGGAAGGAAGAAATTAAGACATCCCTTGCCTAAGGCTTGCCATCCTAGGAGATATTTGCAAAATCTGTGTCCTTTTTACTCTGCTGCTTCCTCACCTCCCCCCATCTCTGATCTATAAAAGAACTCAGCAGCAAGATCTCAATAAGATGGTTATTTTGAGGTGTTCGCCTTCTATCTTCTTGGTCAGCCAGCTCCCCAAACAGTCTCTTCCTTACCTCAACCCCTCACCTATCAGATACATTGGCTTATCATGCGGAGAGCAGAGTGAGCTTGTACTCTGTAACAATATGGCTTAGCCAGCCAGAAGCCTTGCTGCTTGTGGCTAACTGACCCTGATCAGGGAATATTGGGGCTGGGACGATCTGTCCTGAGGTTCTTTCCTTCAAGATTCCCTGAAGCAGCACTGGCTTCCCCTAGCACTTGGCAGTTGAGACAAGGAACCTACAAACTTCTATGAGGCCACAGACACCATTTCATTTGTAGGGTAAGTGTACCCAGTTCAATAGCCAGTTCAGTCGGTTTGCTTGTCTTGTACGCCCTTTTGTGTTACGAGCCAATGGGCTTGATTTTGGAAGGTAAGTTGCTCTGGTGTGCACATCAGCAACATTTTTTTCCCCTCAATTTGGGCTTTTCCTTTATGGCACACCAGGAGAAGGGAAAGGCTATCCACTCCAGTATTCTGGCCTGGAGAATTCTATGGACTGTACAGTCAATGGGTCCACAAAGAGTAGACACGACCAAGCGACTTTCACTTTATGGGACAAGTCAATTTGTTTGGGGTACCCTGTTGGAAAGGGAAATTGTTGGACTCTACCCTGAACTGCTTCATTGGGGAACTAGTTTTTGTGGGGCAAGCCCACCCTAGTTGGAATTCGCTCATTTATTTTGTAGGGTGAATTTATTTGGAATTTGGTTCGGTTGGAACCATTCCATTGGGGAAGTAGTTCTCGTGGGAATGGGTATCCTAGTTGGAATTAGTTGATTTGTTTTGTAGGAAACATTTATTTACCTAATTGGAAAATCAATTTACCTGATTGGAAATCAGTTGTAGGGTATATTTAATTACCTAATTGTGCATTAGTGCTGAAATTTATGCTGGTTTTTTAAATTGAAATTTGTCTACATCTTTTGTGTTTTGGTGTTATAAACCTTATAAAAATGGGAAATATTTCATCTATCCCAAAGAAAAGATCTTTGGGGTACATATTAGATATGGTAAAATCAGAAGAGCAATAACCACTGAATGGCTCACAATTATACAATGGTAGTTGGAAGCACTTCACAAAGGAGAGGAACACTTTAATTATGAACAGGCCCAGGGGCTCCCTTGGACTTGAGGCATCCAGTTCTAATTTCCCCTATGGGTGCCACAGGTAACTTTGACAGTGAAACAATTGATCGATTCTCTAATAGATATTACTTATTCTCCTTTAAATTAAATGGTCTAATAAACTTGTTCTCAGAACAGCTTGACATCATGGTCCCACTGGGGCCTTTTTGAATTTGTCCAATTTGGGGAGCTTCAGTTCCCATCTGGGGGGCTTTGATTCCGACTTGAGTTGTTCTCCCAGTGAAGGGAAACTCCACTTATAGGTGCTTTGGAGAAAGGTCACTGGTTTAACGGGACTGGGAAGTCACGTTAATGTGACTTCCCAGCTGGCTAGGTGTTGGTTTATTCTGGTCACATCGTTTGATCCCTGGGTTGGGAAGATCCCTTGGATATGGGAAAGGATACCCACTCCAGTATTCAGGCCTGGAGAATTCCATGGACTATATAGTCCGTGGGGTCAAAAATAGTCAGACACCACTGAGCTGTCCCATCACTTCATGGCAAATAGATGGGGAAACAGTGAAAGACTTTATTTTTGGGGTCCAGAATCACTGCAGATAGTGATTGCAGCCATGAAATTAAAAGACCCTTACTCCTTGGAAGGAAAGTTATGACCAATCTAGACAGCATATTAAAAAGCAGAGACATTACTTTGTCCACAAAGGTCCATCTAGTCAAGGCTATGGTTTTTCCAGTGATCATGTATGGATGTGAGAGTTGGAGTATGAAATAAACTGAGTGCAGAAGAATTGATGCTTTTGAACTGTGATGTTGGAAAAGACTCTTGAGTGTCCCTTGGGCTGCAAAGAGATCCAACCAGTCCATTTTAAAGGAAATCAGTCCTGAGTATTCATTGGAATGACTGATGTTGAAGCTGAAACTCCAATACTTTGGCCACCTGATGCGAAGAACTGACTCGTTTGAAAAGACCCTGATGCTGGGAAGGATTGAGGGCAGGAGGAGAAGGGGACAACAGAGGATGAGATGGTTGGATGGTATCACTGACTCGATGGACATGGGTTTGGGTGGACTCCGGGAGTTAGTGATGGACAGGGAAGCCTAGCGTGCTGCAGTTCATGGTGTCACAGGGAGTGAGACACGACTGGGCGACTGAACTGAACTGAGCAACTTTCACTTTCACTTTCTTTTTGGTAATGTTAAGTGAGTGAAGTCACTCAGTCATGTCCAACTCTTTGCGACCCCATGGACTGTAGCCCACCAGGCTCCTCCGTCCATGGGATTCTCCAGGCAAGAATACTGGAGTGGGTTGCCATTTCCTTCTGCAGGGGATCTTCCCAACCCAGAGATCGAACCCAGGTCTCTCGCATTGCAGGCAGACGCTTTAACCTCTGAGCCACCCGGGAAGCCCAGTATCAATTCAGTCATTCAGTTGTGTCCAACTCTTTGTGACCCCATAGACTGCAGTACGCCAGGCTTCCCTGTCCATCACCAACTCCTGGAGCTTACTCAAACTCGTGTCCATTGGGTTAGTGATGCCATCCAACCATCTCACCCTCCGTCGTCCCCTTCTCCTCCTGCCTTCAACCCTTCCAAGCGTCAGGATCTTTTCCAATGAGGCAGTTCTTTGCATCAAGTCCAAAGTATTCAATGTCAGCATCAGTCCTTCCAATGAATTTTCAAGACTGATTTCCTTTAGGATGAACCGATTGGATCTCCTTGCAGTCCAAGGGAGTCTCAAGTGTCTTCTCCAACAACACAGTTCAAAAGTCAGTTCTTCAGCACTCAACTTTCTTTATGGTCCAACTCTCACATCCATACTGACTACTGGAAAAACCATAGCTTTGACCAGATGCACCTTTGTCAAGAAAGTAATGTCTGCTTTTAATATGCTGTCTAAATTGGTCATAGCTTTTCTTCTGAGGAACAAACTTCTTTTCATTTCATGGTTGCAGTCACCATCTGCAGTCATTTTGGAGCCCAAGAATACAAAGTCTGACACTGTTCCCACTTTTTCCCCATATATTTCCCATGAAGTGATGGGGCCTGATGCCATGATCTTAGTTTTCTGAATGTTGAGTCTTAAGCCAACTTTTTCACTCTCCTCTTGCATTTTCATCAAGAGTCTTTTTAGTTCCTCTTCACTTTGTGCCATAAGGGTGGTGTCATCTGCATATCTGAGGTTATTCATATTTCTCCCTGCAATCTTGATTCCAGCTTGTGCTTCATCCAGCCCAGTTTTCGCAAGGTGTACTCTGCATAGCAGTTCAATTAGCAGGGTGACAGTATACAACCTCGATGTACTCCTTTCCCTGTTTGGAACCAGTCCATTGTTCCATGTCCAGTTCTAACTATTGCTTCTTGACCCGCATACAGATTTCTCAGGAGGCAAGTAAGATAATCTGGTATTTCCATCTGTTTAAGAATGTTCCACAGTTTGTTGTGATCCACACAGTCAGTGGCTTTGGCGTAGTCAATAAAGCAGAAGTAGATGTTTTTCTGGAATTCTTTTGCCTTTTCTATGATCCGACAGATGTTGGCAGTATGATCTCTGGTTCCTCTGCCTTTTCTAATCCAGCTTGAACATCTGGAATTTCTCAGTTCACATACTGTTGAACCGAGAGCCTTGCTTGGAGAATTTTGAGCCTTAATTTGCTAGCATGTAAAACAAGTGCAACTGTGCAATAATTTGAACATTCTTTGGCATTGCCTTTCTTTGGGATTGGAATGAAAACTGACCTTTTGTCCTGTCCTGTGGCCACTGCTGAATTTTCCAAATTTGCTGGCATATTGAGTGTAGCACTTTCACAACATCATCTTTTAGGATTTTAAATAGGTCAACTGGAATTCCATCACCTCTACTAGTTTTGTTCATAGTGATTCTTCCTAAGGCCCATTTGACTTCACACTCCAGGACATCTGGCTCTAGGTGAGTGATCACACCATTGTGGTTATCTGGATTATGAAGATCTTTTTTGTATAGTTCTTCTGTGTATTATTGCCACCTCTTCTTAATATCTTCTGCTTCTGTTAGGTCCATATCATTTCTGTCCTTTATTGAGCCCATCTTTGCATGAAATGTTCCCTTGGTATCTCTAATTTTCTTGGAGATCTCTAGTCTTTCCCATTCTATTGTTTTCCTTTCTTTGCAGGAACACTTAGGAAGGTTTTCTTATCTCTCCTTGCTATTCTTTGGAAGTCTGCATTCAAATGGGTATATCTTTCCTTTTCTCCTTTGCCTTTAGCTTCTCTTCTTTTCTCAGCTGTGTGTAAGGTCTCCTCAGACAACCATTTTGCTTTTTTGCCTTTCTTTTTTTGGGGATGATCTTGATCACTGCCTCTGACATGATGTCACAAACCTCCATCCATCTGTCTATCAAATCTAATCCCATGAATCTATTTATCCCTTTTACTGTATAATCATAAGGGATTTGATTTAGGTCATACCTGAATGGTCTAGCGGCTTCCCCTACTTTCTTCAATTTAAGTCTGAATTTTGCAGTAAGGAGTTTATGATCTGAGCCACAGTCAGCTACTGGTCTTGTTTTTTCTGACTGTATGATGTATATTCACTTTCCAATGTGAAGACATCTGGTACTAACTGCTTCCTCGAAGTCTTCTTCTATGGTTTTCTCATTTCTTTCTCCTTGAACCTCTCTTACTGGCAAGTGTTTGTGGAAGCAATTGAGGAACTTACTCCAAGGTTACCCTCTTGTGTGCTCCTAAGGGCCACAGCCCACTGTGCCCCAGTAGCTGCCACCCAAGTGCATGAAGGCTCTCCTTTCCTCTTCCTCCCTGAAGCTGAGGACCAAACCTATGGGATTAAAGGGCGGATTCCTCTTCCTTGTTGCCTTTGCCTCTTTTCCCTTTGGATGGAGCTTGGCTGTTGCCTCTCAGTTCAGTTCAGTCGCTCAGTCGTGTCCAACTCTTTGCGACCCGATGAATCGCAGCACGCCAGGCCTCCCTGTCCATCACCAACTCCCGGATTTCACTCAGACTCACGTCCATCGAGTCCATGATGCCATCCAACCATCTCATCCTGGGTCGTCACCTTCTCCTCCTGCCCCCAATTCCTCCCAGCATCAGAGTCTTTTCCAATGAGTCAACTCTTCGCATGAGGTGGCCAAAGTACTGGAGTTTCAGCTTTAGCATCATTCCTTCCAAAGAAATCCCAAGGCTGATCTCCTTCAGAATGGACTGGGTGGATCTCCTTGCAGTCCAAGGGACCCTCAAGAGTCTTCTCCAACACCACAGTTCAAATGCATCAATCCTTCGGTGCTCAGCCTTCTTCACAGTCCAACTCTCACATCCATACATGACCACAGGAAAAACCATAGCCTTGACTAGGCGGACCTTAGTCGGGAAAGTAATGTCTCTGTTTTTGAATATACTATCTAGGTTGGTCATAACTTTTCTTCCAAGGAGCAAGCGTCTTTTAATTTCATGGCTGGAATCACCATCTGCAGTGATTTTGGAGCCCCCAAAAATAAAGTCTGACACTGTTTCTACTGATTCCCCATCTATTTCCCATGAAGTGATGGGACCGGAGGCCATGATTTTTGTTTTCTGAATGTTGAGTTTAAGCCAAATTTTTCACTCTCCATTTTCACTTTCATCAAGAGGCTTTTTAGCTCCTCTTCACTTTCTGCCATAAGGGTAGTGTCATCTGCATATCTGAGGCTGTTGCCTCTGGGCCTTCCTTATTAGCCTTCTCCTTTAGGCTTGAGGAAGAAAAGTGAAACTTTCCAACATGGGTGGATAGATGTATCAGTCATTGTTGGGAGGGCCACCCAAGTCTTTTGGGAAAGGAGGAAAAAACAAAACTGTCCTTGGTTTACAAATGTAGGCTTTACAGGTCAGGCTTCCCTGGTGGCTCAGACGGTAAAGTGTCTGCCTGTAATGTGGGAGACCTGGCTTTGATCCCTGGGTCAGGAAGATCCCCTGGAGAAGGAAATGGCAACCCACTCCAGTACTCTTGTCTGGAAAATTCTTTGGATGGAGAAGCCTGGTAAGCTACAGAAGAGTAGCCTGCAAAGAGTCAGACACAACTGAACAACTTCACTGGTTCACAGGTCAGAAGGGTGGTTCCAAAAATCCTTTGAGCACTTCCCAAACCTTCCCTGTTCATTTTATGAAGTTGTAAATAAAAGTCGGACACGACTGAGCGACTGAACTGAACTGAACTGAACTGAAATATTAAATAAAGTCATCCTAGAAATAACTTGCCTGCATCTTTGAGATGCAGATGTCCTCTCTGTTCTTCTCAGAAAACTCTTACCACTGCTGCTTTTTTCATGTAAATTTTAGAAAGTGTAAAATAGACATGACTGAGCAAATTCACTGGTTAGAAAGTATAAAATAATTTTGACTTGGCTTGTTCAAGGTGATTAAGTTTCTTTTTTTCAAATATTAATATTTAGCCATGTAGCCAAGGGGCCTGATTTATTTCATTTGTGAGAATCCCAATTTTAATTCCAATCTCTTTTGCAAACTGATGGGCTTTACATTTCTGACATTTACATTCTGGGCTTTACAGTCCTGTACCTGACTGAAAACTTAAATCTTGAAGTAAGAACTCTTGTGTGTGCATACACACACACACACACACACACACACACACACACACACATATATACCCATATGGGGCTTCCTTGATAGCTCAGTTGGTAAAGAATCTGCCTACAAGGCAGGAGATCCCAGTTGGATTCCTAGGTTGGGAAGATCTGCTGGAGAAGGGATAGGCTACCTACTGCAGTATTCTTGGGATTCGCTGGTGGCTCAGCTGGTAAAGAATTTGCCTGCAATGCAGGAGACCTGGGTTCAATCCATACAGTCCATGGTGTTGCAAAGTGTCAGACATGACTGAGTGACTAATTTTATATATATATGTATATACATTTAAATAACATTGCCTTGGTTGATTTGTAAAAAGAGCTCTATTTAATTGACGTAAGTAACAGTAGCAAGTGATAATAAACAAACAAAAAAAAATTCTAAATACAAGAGAAATCAAGTTAAATGAGTTTCAGGTTCACATGAACTAGGAAACATGTAATATTAAATTAGTACCTGATGTTAATGTTTAAGATTGTTGATCTAATAATAATATAGACATGTCTGAGTCATCAACATACTAAATATAATATTAAGTATAATACTTTCATTGTGCCTAGGTTCAACATAAACATAGTATTACATTTATTATAAATTTGTCAGCCAAAAAGAAAAAGAAAAAGAAGTATCTCAATGTGGAAAAAACTTTAAGGAAACTAGGATATGTGTTTTCAGTATAAGATATGAGGAAAAAAATACTGAAAAGGGTTTTGTAAATGATCAGTCAGCATAAACTAAGCCTAAAATAAGTTTAATTGAGTAAATGAACTTTTAAAATAAGCTCATGCAAAATGTAAATTTGGTTTTTCTCTCTGCTGAAACAGACACATTTTCTGAAGAAGCTAAACTGCCTTTGATAACAGACTTCAAGTTTATTTACCTTTGAAATGACCTGTATTTGCCTTTGAAATCTTTTGTCACTTTGGCTAGGTTTCACAGTGATCTATAGTCTTGCTATATTAAAAAAAATTAAAAATTGGGGGGATATTTCTTTAAACAGGGCTTCAAAAAATAATTATAATAAAGTTCACTGATGTCTAGCTAACTTTGAGATGTTCAAAGAGCCCCTGAGGTACCCCAAAGTAGATAATAAACTAATCAGGTTCATTTAGCATGTTAAACTATAAGGGAGGTGTTGTCAAATGAGTAATGCATTTTAATTTAATTATGTGGTAAATGGTACAGATACTCTAGAAATTATATGGAGTTCCTAAAAATCTGTCTTGGTAAATATGTCTTGGTAAAATATTATGTCATAATTTTAAGTATCTGAAGGTGTTATATGTCACAGCTGTAATCAAATTTAAATTTGCCATCTTTAAGTCTTTTTATGGTTTCACTCTGATACTTTTATAAAAATGCCTCTTGTTTAAGAAGAATTATAAATAGGACTTTCAGATAAATACAAGTTTCTGACTTTCAGAACATAATACTAAACTGAGTGAAAAACTGAAAAATTCTTGTGAGAAACTTGATAACTTAATAAAGCTGTTAACAAAAAGGATTATTAACATAAAACTAAGTAAACTAATAAAACTAAGTAAATATGGTTGTAATTTTTATAGTTTCTACATAAAAAGATTACTGGTCTAAATCTTTATTTTCCAGTTGTAAGAAAAAGCTTTTTCAATTAATTATGACTTCCAATAGTTTGATAGCTAATGCCATTTGGAACATAAGTCTTTTTCTCTCTACCTTGTTGGACTGCCACTATAGTGGTCTCAAGATTGGACCATGCATAAGTTTGGATGGCCTATGCAATGAAATGTTGATAGTTCATTAAATCAGTTATGGCTCCTTTGGTCATTTGATTATTACAACTGGATTACAACTAGTTATACTAATCATTCCTTAAATTTGTTCTTTGTTTGCAAATTGTGTTTTGTGTCTCCCTGCTGTACTATATCGGAGAAGGCAATGGCACCCCACTCCAGTACTCCTACCTGGAAAATCCCATGGACAGGGGAGGCTGGTAGGCTGCAGTCCATGGGGTCGCTAAGAGTCAGACACGACTGAGCGACTTCACTTTCACTTTTCACTTTCAGGCATTGGAGAAGGAAATGGCAACCCACTCCAGTGCTCTTGCCTGGAGAATCCCAGGGATGGGGGAGCCTGGTGGGCTGCCGTCTATGGGGTCGCACAGAGTCGGACACGACTAAAGCGACTTAGCAGCTGTACTATATTATTATCAACATTACTTATATCCATTTAATTTCTAAAATTGTTGTCTCTTGCAGTAACCAATGAATAATCAGTCCTCCAACAAAGATTCTGTGGCTAAACATTTTAAGAAAATCACATTTACAAAATAAAATAATTGTAATAGTGTGATTCTCAGTTCAGTTCAGTCACTCAGTTGTGTCCACCTCTTTGCGACACCATGGACTGCAGGACCCCAGGCTTCCCTGTCTATCACCAACTCCCGTATCTTACTCAAAATGATGTCCATTGAGTCGGTGATGCCATCCAACCATCTGATCCTCTGTTGTCCCCTTCTCCTGCCTTCAATCTTTCCCAGCATCAGGGACTTTTCAAATGAGTCAGTTCTTTGCATCAGGTGTCCAAAGTACTGGAGTTTCAACTTCAGCATCAGTCCTTCCAATGAATATTCAGAACTGATCTCCTTTAGGATGGACTGGTTGGATCTCCTTGCAGTCCAAGGGACTCTCAAGAGTCTTCTAAAACACCACAGTTCAAAAGCAACAGTTCTTTGGCACTTAGCTTTCTTTATAGTCCATATATGACTACTGGAAAAACCGTAGCTTTGACTAGATGGAACTTTGGCAGCAAAGTAATGTCTCTGCTTTTTAATACACTGTCTAGATTGATCATAACTTTTCTTCCAAGGAGCAGGCGTCCTTTAATTTCATGGGTGCAGTCCCCATCTGCAGTGATTTTGGAGTCCCCCAATATAGTCTTTTCCTGTTTCCACTGTTTCCCCATCTATTTGCCATGAAGTGATAGGCCAGATGCCATGATCTTAGTTTTCTGAATGTTGAGTTTTAAGCCAACTTGTTCACTCGCTTTCACATTCATCAAGAGGCTCTTTAGTTCTTCTTCAATTTCTGCCATAAGTGTAGTGTCATCTGCATATCTGACGTTATTGATATTTCTTCCTGAAATCTTGATTCCAGCTTGTGCTTCATCCAGCCCAGCGTTTCTTATGATGTACTTTGCATGTAAGTTAAATAAGCAGGGTGACATATACAGCCTTGACGTACCCTTTCCCTATTAGAAACCAGTCTGTTGTTACATGTCCAGTTCTACCTATTGTTTCCTGACCTGCACACAGATTTCTCAAGAAGCAGTTAAGGCGTCCCGGTATTCCCATCTCTAAGAATTTTCCACAGTCTGTTGTGATCCTCACAATCAAAGGCTTTGGCACAGTCAATAAAGCAGAAATAGATGTTTTCCTGGAACTCTCTTGCTTTTTTGATGAACCGATGGATGTTGGCAATTTGATCTCTGGTTCCTCTGCCTTTTCTAAATACAGCTTGAACATCTGGAAGTTCATGGTTCACATACTATTGAATCCTGGCTTGGAGAATTTTGAGCCTTACTTTACTAGTGTGTGAGATGAGTGTAATTGTGTGGTAGTTAGAGCATTCTTTGGCGTTGCCTTTCTTTAGCATTGGAATGAAAACTGACCTTTTCCTGTCCTGTGGCCACTGCTGAGTATTCCAAATTTGCTGGCATATTGAGTGCAGCACTTTCACAGCATCATCTTTCAGGATTTGAAACAGCTCAACTGGAATTCCACCACCTCCACTACCTTTGTTCATAGGGATGCTTCCTAAGGCCCACTTGACTTCACACTCCTGGATGTCTGTCTTTAGGTGAATGATCATACCATCGTGATTATCTGGGTCCTGAAGATCTTTTTTGTATAGTTATTCTGTGTATTCTTGCCAGCTCTTCTTAATATCTTCTGCTTCTGTTAGGTCCACATCATTTCTGTCCTTTATTGTGCCCAGCTTTGCATGAAATGTTCTCTTGGTATCTCTAGTTTTCTTGAAGAGATCTCTAGTCTTTCCCATTCTATTGTTATTCTCTATTTCTTTGCATTGATCACTGAGGAAGCCTTTCTTATCTCTCCTTGCTTTGGAACTCTGCATACAAATGGGTATATTTTTCCTTTCCTCCTTTGCATTTCACTGCTCTTCTTTTCACAGATATTTGTAAGCTCTCCTCAGACAACCATTTTGCCTTTCTTTTTCTTCGGGATGGTCTTTTCCCCTGCCTCCTGTACAATATCCCGAAACTCTGTCCATAGTTCTTCAGGCACTCTTTCTGTCAGATCTAATCCCTTGAATCTATTTCTCACTTCTACTGTATAATCGTAAGGGATTTGATTTAGGTCATACCTGAATGGTGCAGTGGTTTTCCTTACTTTCTTCAATTTAAGTCTGAATTTGGCAATAAGGAGTTCATGATCTGAGCCACAGTCAGCTCCCGGTCTTGTTTTTGCTGATTGTATAGAATTTCTCCATCTTTGTCTGCAAGGAATATAATCAATCTGATTTCAGTGTTGACCATCTGGTGACACATGTGTAGAATCTTCTCTTGTGTTGTTGAAAGAGGGTTTTTGCCATGACCAGTGCATTCTCTAGGAAAATCTCTATTAGCCTTTCCCCTGCGTCCTTCTGTATACCAAGCCAAATCTGCCTGTTACTCCAGGTGTTTCTTGACTTCCTACCTTTGCATTCCAGTCCCCTATAATGAAAAGGACATCTCTTTTGGGTGTTAGTTCTGGAAGGTCTTGTGGGTCTTCATAGAATCGTTCAACTTCAGCTTCTTCAGCATTACTGGTTGGAGCATAGACTTGGATTATTGTGATATTGAATGGCTTGCCTTGGAAACCAACAGAGATCCTTTTGTCGTTTTTGAGACTGCATTCAAGTACTGCATTTTGGCTCTTTTGTTAACTATGATGGCTACTCCATTTCTTCTGAGTAGCCATCTTCTACTCCACAGTAGTAGATATAATGGTCAGCTGAGTTAAATTCACCCATTCCAGTCCATTTTAGTTTGTTGATTCCTAAAATGTTGATGTTCACTCTTGCCATCTCCTGTTTGACCACTCCCAATTTGTCTTGATTCATGGAGCTAACATTCCAGGTTCCTATGCAATATTGCTTTTTACAGCATTGGACTTTACTTCTATTACCAGTCACAGCCACAACTGGGTGTTGTTTTTGCTTTGGCTCTGACTCTTCATTCTTTATGGAGTTATTTCTCCACTGATCTCCAGTAACATATTGGGCACCTAATGACCTGGAGAGTTCATCTTTCAGTGTCCTATCCTTTTGACTTTTCATACTGTTCATGGGGTTCTCAAGGCAAGAATACTGAAGTAGTTTTCCATTCCTTTCTCCAGTGGACCACATTTCATCAGAACTGTCCACCATGACCCATCTGTCTTGGGTGGCCCTACACAGCATGGCTCGTAGTTTCATCGAGTTACACAGGGCTGTGGTCCATGTGATCAGATTGGTTAGTTTTCTGTGATTGTGGTTTTTAATCAGTCTTCCCTCTGATGGAGAAGGATAAGAGGCTTATGGGAGCTTCATGAGGGGAGAGACTCACTGAGGGGGAAACTGGGTCTTGTTCTGATGGGCAGGGCCATGCTCAGTAAATATTTAATGCAATTTTCTGTTGCTGGGTGGAGCTGTGTTCCCTCCCTGTTATTTACCTGTGACCAAACTATGGTGGAGATAATGAAGATAATGGCAACCTCCTTCAAAAGGTCCCATGCATGCACTGCTACACTCAGTGCCCCCAAACCTGCTGCAGGCCACCGCCAACCCACACTTCTTCTGGAGACTCCTGGGCACTCACGGGCAAGTCTAGGTTAGTCTCTTATGGGATCACTGCTCCTATCTCCTGGGTCCTGGTGTGCACAAGATTTTTTGTGCCCTCCAAGAGTCTATTTCCCCAGTCCTGTGTGAGTTCTGGCAGCTCTATGGTGGGGTTAATGGCAACCTTCTCCAAGAGGGCTTATGCCATACCCAAGTCTGCTGCACCCAGAGCCCCTGCCCCTGCGGAAGTCCACTGCTGACCCATACTTCCACAGTAGACACTCAAACACAGTTCTGTCTCAGACTTAGTGGGGTCTCTGGGTCCTGGTGTGCACAAGGTTTGTTTGAGCCCTCTGAACGTCTCTTGCAGGTATGGGGTTTGATTCTAAACACGATTTTGCCCCTCCTGCCATCTTGCTGGGGCATCTCCTTTGACCTTGGATGTGGGGTATCTCTTCAAATTTGCTCCAGTGCTGTGCAGCCACCACTCCAGCACCTATCGTCTTGCTGGGGCTTCTCTGCTCCTGGATGTGGGATATCTCCTCATAGTTGCTCCAGCACCACTTCTAGGTATGGGAAAAATCAACAAGGGAAAATGCCTTCTGGATTATAGTTAGACAGAATCCAGATAATTTTTAATTATTAATGGGGCATGGTCCAAAACTTAACAACTGGAGTGGCATACCAAGAATTTTTGACCAGGCTGGGATGAGCCTCCCAGCACCATGGGATGAAAGTTAATCATGAAATGTTTCCCAGATAATGGTCAAATTCATGACAAAGAGGGAAAGTCCCTAGAAATGGAATCAGTGACTACAACCCTTCAACGTGAGACCCAAGGAAGGGAAATAACCTGCTACCTAGCAGTCAACAGACTGCAACCACTCCAGCCACTCCCTATGGTGAACCCTGAGGAAACTCTGAGATCATCACACCCTTTGTTTTCCAGAAAATTATGGAATGGACAGCTGGAAATTGTTGCAGAGAAGAGGTCAATTCTGACTCCATGTTGGAACTGTTTCTTTGACTTGCTTTTTGATGCTTTTGTTATTACAGTCATACAGAGTGGTTTGCCTCAGAGAATTCTGCCCCTCTGCATGACTATTAAACTGAAGTGCCTTTGTTCAGAACTCTGTCCACCTGTGGATGGCAGAAAGGAAAAAATTAAGATACTGCCTGTCTGAGGCTAGCCATTCTAGGAGATGTTGGCAAAACTAATGGCCTTTTTACTTTGCTTCCTCACCTCCCCTCACCTCTGATCTATAAAAGAACTCAACATTGAGATCTCAATTAGATGATTATTTTGAGGCACTAACCTGCCATCTTCTCAGTCAGCTGGCTTTCTGAATACAGACTTTTCCTTGCCTCAACCCCTTGTCTCTAGGATTCATTGGTCTGTCATGCAGGGAGCAGAGCAAGTGCGGACTCAGTAACATTATTAACTAAACATTGGGTAATTGCGGAGCCAAAAGTGAACACAAGACCTTTGATCCTAGAGCATAAGCTCTTATTAATTATGAGAGTTAAAAACCAATTGCACTTTCTTTTCTGGATACATAATTGAAATTTTAAGAAAGAAGCATAATCATTATGGAAGAGTCATAATCTAGATAACAATCATATATTAAGAAAAAATATGCAAGCACTGTTCCAGTTACTAAAAACATAAGCAGTGAATAAAAGACAAATGACCTAAACAAACAAGCAGATTGTATTGGGGTGGATAATAAATGCAATGGAGAAAAAAAAAAAAACAGGAAAGAAGAATGGATTATGGTGACATTAAAATTTAAATCTTGTGCTCAGTGATGATCTCCTGAGGTGATAATTAAAGATAATGAAAGACTTGAAGGAGGTAAGGAAACAAGCCCTTTTCCATCCTTAGGGACAAGTTCAAAGGCCCTGAGGCAAACACAATGAAGAGAGAAAGAGACCAGGGAGCTGAAACAGTATGCAGAATGATCATAACAACTAACCACAGGCTGTAATTAGGACAAGGAAGAATGGTAAAATGAAAGTGGGTTGGGAAGGACATTGTAGAGATGGTAGGATCAAGGACTGTAGACTGAAGTGAGGCTGTAGAATTGTTGGAGTCTATATTGGAGAGGTGATTAGTCAGCATAAATCATGGCTCCCTCAAATCAAAAACTTATTAGAATGTGTCCTAGCCAGAGTGCTTAGTTATGTCTGATTCTTTGCCATCCCGTGGACTGTAGCCCAACAGGCTCCTCTGTCCACGTGGATTCTCCAGGCAAGAATACTGGAGTGGTTTGCCAAGCCCTCCTCCAGGGGATCTTCCCAACCCAGGAATTGAACCTAGGTCTCCCACATTGCAGGTGGATTCTTTACTGTCTGAACCACCAGGGAAGCCCATGAATACTGGACTGGGTAGCTTATCCCTTCTCCAGGGGATCTTCCTGACCTAGGAAGTGAACCAGGGTGTCTTGCATTGCAGGCAGATTCTTTACCAGCTGAGCAACCAGGGGAGCCCAGCCAGAGTCCCTAGTGGAGGCCAGTTCCTGGGATTCTTCTATATTCCATCTCCATATTAACTTCAGAAAATCTAGATTCTTTAAAACATTGAAGAACTGAATAGTTTTCCAATTATCTATAAATCAAGGTCTTTCAACACTCAGTATTTGAGTACTTATAAGATTTGGCTGTTTAGGATATATTTTTAAATTCCTGGAATAAAAGAGATTTTTCTTCATTAGCAGTCAAAACACATCTGGGCCATAAGTCATTGCATCATTAAAAAAATTAAATAAAATATATTAGTATAGAGATTTAAAGTTTGAGTATGAATCCCATTCATTTAAAATGAATTGAACTGATTTTCAATATTTAAAGTTTTAATATTAATCAAATGACTGGCAAAATTTTATGCAGTCATTTTATAAATAATATTTAATCCTTAAAATATAGGCTATAATAAAATTATATTTTTTAAGAATTTTTTTAAAAGTAGAAGAATGTTACTAGCTGCAATTTTGGTCATACAAATTATTTCATTATTTGATATCTTATGAGTAAATGTGACATTCCCTGTTTAAATAAAAATTCTACATGATAGAGTCCCATGTTTGAGATTTTCAATTTGTGGAGTTTGGAAAATACCTGGTAGTGCATTCTTCAGGGAGGTGATTTCATTTTCTGTAAACATTTGCATGCTTCATTCCTGCACTTTTGAGTAGGTCTTATAAGACCTACTTATAATATAAATAGGTCTTCATTGCAAAAAAGAGTGAGTGCACCCCAAAACAATTTTTACAGTGCTAATTAATCATAAAATAGAATTTGTACGGCCAGTAAGAATTTTTAGGACAATTATTGCTATTTATTATTGGCTAATATTTTACTTTTATTATTCTCTTACTATCAAAATGATTTCACTTTTACCACCCTACCAGCTTACCGATGATGGAGTACGTTTGAATAGCAGAATGTGTTCTCTATGTTGTGAATATCTATCCCATTAAACAGTTTCTAGAAATATCTCTCCATAAAGGTAGAGGTTGCTCATAAAAACTATACTGTTTATGATTTTTCAGTCAAATATGAAAGAATTTTAATATTTTCCTTGTTACTATGAAAGATAACAGAACATTTTGTATTAACAAAATTATTTTCATGTTGGGGAGACAGAGAAATTGATTTGTCTACCTCTATATATGTTCAAATCTGAGATACCACATAGCTTACATTTCCAAAATATAACCTTTGCTACCCACTGAAAGACTTGCCATTATACCCATTTCTATTGTGTGTCTGAAGATTCCTACCCTAACAATATATATTACTTTTGAAGTTTAAGGCACTGACTCAGAAGTTACTTTACATTGTCAATCATAAAAGCAGAAAGTCATGGTGAGAATAAACAATGATCAGGTATGCTTTCCTGGACAATATGGAAAGGAAATGATCTCGAAAAAGGGGTTGGACCTAAGGGACATAGGTCCAGGTGAGGTGACAAAGGGATGATAGGCTGGTGCTTTGCATCTTATCAGCTGAAGTACTCATTTACAAGAAGGAAAGGAAGACAACTTTTCCACTTCAACAATTAAGTACAAAATAGCAACAACAAAAAGACTAAAAAATTTTTAATTAACCAAACACTGCTACTGGAGTATTGCTTTTGATTAAAACACAGCATATAGCCTTTTCATTATATGATTAAGATCTTTTGTTTTTTATTTATTATATAATACCTACAACAATATGTATAGGTAGAGGTTCAGTGATTTCTATTTCTGTGACAATGTAAGCGATTTTTTTTATAAAGTAAAAAAATAATACTTAAAAGAAATACTTTTTTAGGGAGAAAAACATGCAAATTTTATGAATTGGGAATGCAGTGTAAAGGCCAAGAAAACTTGCTATTATGTGTAAAAATGTGATTTCATAGTTATTGTGTTATCTATCTATAAAATGATTTAAGACAGGCAAGAAAATATATATATTAAATGGAAGAATTTCCTTGTATCTAGAGAAGAAACTAGGGACATATATGTTTATCTCTATTATTGTATTATATTTCAAAATCATTATTATATTGTCATTCTTTAGGCATCCTGGCTTAATAAATGACAAATGTATGTCTGGCTTTGTATCTCCATCAGGGCCAGTTCTTCAAGATAGCACATTTATTCTGAAAAAATAAACTTGTAAACCTCTACAGACACATTTACCAAGTATATCAACTTTGAGTGATAATAATAATGGGCCAGAAACTGTTATAAGCAGTTTCCATGTATTAATACATTATACAAACTTTCACATGGATTCCATTATTACTCAATTTATAGATGAGGAATATAAGAGAACTGTCAAATAACTTGCTGAAAATTGTACAATAAGCAAGAAACTCGGCTGGCATTCACATGTAACAGGAATATATTGTGAAGGTGCCAACACGGTCAGGTGCTTCAGATAGTCCATTTTTAACAAGTCTAAAAATTGTCAGTTGGCTTTTCCTATTAGCTTCAGTGGGATGAAGTAGTAAAAGCCAGATTTGGATGGGTTAGGGAATGAAATAAGAATGTGAATACATTTATTTTAGTAAAGTGACAGATAATAATAAAATTTATTGATTGCTAAGGATATCAATCCCTGCCTGCAAAGGAAGTGGGGGATGGATCAGAGGTTTTCAAGTGGACATAAGACCTTTTTGAACTTAAAGGCAAGTAGGAACTTTTCTAAAAGATGAAAGGCTGGAGGCTGGGGCCAGTCTAGGCCAAGGGAGTGGGATGAGCAGACGGGTTTAGGGTGGAAGGGGAAGAAGGGAAGGATGAGGGTGGAGATCCAGGAAAGGCTAAGATTAGGGAGGCCTTGGATAGTCTGCCAAAAAGCTTAATCTTTATCCTCTATATAATAGGAGGCTTTTCTTGATTTGAAGCAGAGGCACAATATGTTTGGTTTCAAGTTTTATATAAATCACTTTGGCAGCTTAGAGGAGAATGTATTTGAGAAGGGGAGAATTGGTATTAGAAGATGGCTACAATGATCTAGGAAAAAGAATATATGATTTTAAGGGGTTTTTGGGAAAAGCAGACATAAGTACAAACATGTAAAAGGTGAAAACAGAAAGTCTTGGTTATTATTTGGAGAAGAGTAAAGGGGGAATCATCTCCAGGTTTTCTTGCCTGGATTGTGGGTGCACATTGGCATAAAAAAATAAGATAGAAAGCACAATGGGAAGTGCAAAATGATGCAATGAATTCTAGGCAAGTTGAATTTGAGGTTCCTGTGGGACATACGGTAAAGATACGAGGCAGAAAATAGGATGCGTTGAATAGGCCAGAAAGGATGGGCTGAAAAGACTTGTTTGGCTGTAAACAGTCTGTGGATTCCAGGTAGAACAGCAGATTAGAATTTCAGAGTTGTGAGAATGGATATGAATACTCAGCAAGAGATAATTCAAAACAGAAGTCAGCTTAGGGATAACTCAAGAGAACAGTAACATTTAACCTTCAGAAAGAGAAAGAAAAGTCCAGGGGAAATAAACTATAAACCAAAGGTAAGGTATAGAAGATCCAAGGGAAGAATTTTAATAAGGAAGGGGAAACTCACTTGAAATACAAACTCTAAGTAAAATAAGAAACTGGCTTCAACAATGGGACTGTTGAGTCTGGTCAATGGTTTGCTTCCTGGTGCAATTACTCTCTGTAGACACAGAAGCCAGATCATAGCTGCCTGAAGAGGGCATGGAAACCTTGGGATGCAAGAATCCCACATTTCAGAATTCCACATTTCCCTCAGTGTTTCTTTTTTTTTTTTTTTAATTTTTATTTTTACTTTATTTTACTTTACAATACTGTATTGGTTTTGCCATACATTGACATGAATCCACCACGGGTGTACATGCGATCCCAAACATGAACCCCCCTCCCACCTCCCTCCCCGCAACATCCCTCTGGGTCATCCCCGTGCACCAGCCTACCAGGTAGATGACTGTCTCTGGTTTCAGTGGTGGAAGGGATGTTCATGATTGGTATCATTATTCGTAGCAGTTTCACAACCAAAGCTTTAGAACTTAGGCTTTCCCTGGTGGCTCAGATGGTAAAGAATCCGCCAGCAATGTGGAGACCTGGATTCCATCCCTGGGTTGGGAAGATCGCTTGGAGGAGGACATGGCAACCCACTCCAATATTCCCACCTGGAGAATCCCCTTGGACAGAGGAGCCTGGTCGGCTACAGTCCCCGAGGTTGCAAAGAGTTAAACATGACTGAGTGACTAAGTATAGCACAGCACAAGAAACACAACATTATGTTATAAATGTAATGTGGTAATTTATCAGTTGGTAGTAAATTATGATATTCTTAGAAATAGTTATACTTTAATACAAAATTGTGCATAGAATCTTGCTCTATAATTTCTACCACTAGGAGGAAAGAAAGTTAGACCTTATACTTAATTGTTGGGTTGTTTATTAATATACAATATATAAAGATATTATAAAATAATTTCTACTATTTAAAAAAGGCAGGCTTATAATTTTTTTACTTCTTTACAATTTAAAGGAGGTGATTATGCCAGGCTCTACAATTTTTATTGTCTTGGAAAACCAAATCTGTGCAATTGTCATTATTTCATTCAATAATTGTCCACCTTTATTTTATAATCTGTGAATGTGATTATTTGCATACTCTGCTAAGCATTATGAACATCTAAAGGAGAAATAAAAATCTTTCAAGGATGATTTTTATGGTTCCTATTAGAAAAATTTCCAGCTCAAAATCCAGTCTTCTTGGGTCTTTAGAGACCGAAAGTCCAGGGGTACAAAGTCATTAGAATGTCTTACCTAGTAAGAGCTCTGTGTTATACAACATCAATTTCCTTTTTCAAGAAGGCCCTGAAGAATGTTTAGTCCCTTGCCATCCTTTTTAATAATTAGTAAACTCAGTGCAAGTACATGCATCTTGAAGAAAAGAGGAAACATATAAAGCCAAGGTGGTTATTTTAGCTAGAATTTCCTATTTGATGAAAACATTTCGAAACTATAAACAATTGTATCATTGTTTTATACTTTTACAGACATTTTGAAGATCATCATTAAGAACAGTAGAGTACCTATTGATACTACAAGATTATGTAATATTGCAACAACATGTCACCGAACTAAAGAATTATATTTCTAGAAGTTTTCTATTTTTTCAGTCAATAGAGTGTTAGGATGTGCTTATCTGTGCATTTTAAATAGATTTGTTAGGAATAAGTGCCTGTTTGTATATTTTCTCAAATAAAAATTAAATTGGCTTTAGCTGTTGAATTATTTTAAATTCTAGTTTTTAGCCATAGTGTGAATTAGTGCCTATTTTTATAAAAAAACCTCAAGGACTTCTTTAAGAAAATAGGAAATTAGACCTTATGCCAGCATTCTGACTTTACTACTACTTGATTTCAAATTTGGGGACATGACACACCTGAAATAAGAAATGGGGTGAGGAATATTCATTTGCTTCAGTGGCTGTGAGAAACATGCTCACTAAACTCTGAGTTTTTATCTGATTCAGGAAGAAGGGTGGTGGAAAAGGAGCAGGTGCAGAGGTGAGATCTTGGGTGGAATCCTGGGGCAGAGTTCCTGGACTGATAAGGTCTAGGGCTGTGGGAATCGCCTCTGTGCTGTACTACAGGCCTGGAAACTTCCTCCTTGGGCGGAATGGATGGAATGTGGATCCTCCACTTTACCTTAGGCTGTGAAGCTGCAGGGAGCTCTTCACCATTTTGAAGACCTCAGCCTGCTGAAGGCATTCGGGACTCATGGGGAGAGGGTCCAGGATTCCTCCACAAATCATAGTGAAGACTGCACTTTCATAACCTCAGTGATCACATAATCCTGGCATTATTTCAATATATATTTTAAAATGAAAGCAAACAAGTTGAGAAATGGAGAGGAGGTAAAAGAGTACATTATCTAAAACCCCATATTACAGACTTGGCATAGCCAGGTCTTTGAATCAGATTATGGTGTTGCACAAAATTGTGGTGTAATCTTTCAGCATATAAATAATATAAGCGTGTGTGCTGCTGCTGCTGCTAAGTCGCTTCAGTCGTGTCCGACTCTCTGCGATCCCCATAGACGGCAGCCCATCAGGCTCCTCCGTCCCTCGGAGTCTCCAGGCAAGAACACTGGAGTGGATTGCCATTTTCTTCTCCAATGCATGAAAGTTAAAAGTGAAAGGGAAGTCGCTCAGTCGTGTCCGACTCTTAGCGACCCCACGGACTGCAGCCCACCAGGCTCCTCCATCCATGCGAGTTTCCAGGCAAGAGTACTGGAGTGGGTTGCCAGTGCCTTCTCCGAAGCATGTGTACATATACCTAATTATTTGGAATGAAGAAAACAGACTTAAAAGCATTATAGAATCACAGGATTGGCATGCATTGCATACTTAATGAGCTGCATAACTATGATAATTTTACATCTTTAGGCTTCAGTTTATCTGAAAAATAAAGAGTTTTGATTAGCTATCTAAAATCCTATTATCTCAAGTTCTTGATTTTAAAATTTTAAAAATTGGTCTGTTTTAAATATTGCTTGATTTATAAATTGTTTTTTTAATTTTAATTTTTTCCAAGTAGAAAATCATTTGTGCTTAATGAAAAACAAAAATCAGAGAGCTACTTAAAAATTAAGAAAACCTATAAACTCATCACCCTGAGAAATCTAAAATACATGTTTTTGCGTTTCTAAGTACAAACTTCTTATAAAATATATATATAATTATAATAAATTGGGATTATACAGCACACAAAATGTGCTTTTCTACTATTCCTTTTTGTCTTAAAATATATTGTGTATGTTTTCAATGACTATATTAGTTATCTTTATTTTTTAATAGTTGCATATTTTATTGTGTGCACATTTTATATATATGTACCCTCATTCATTTAAGAAATCATCTTAATGCTAATCATTATACACTGATAGCAGTCAACATCATCTATTGAACAACTGCTTCTTTCTGCTATTTATTTTTATGTGTCAATAGGTATATATACGCTTTGAATATTTCCCTATGATAAATTTCAAGTAGAACTGTTATATCAATGAGAGTGTGCTATAATTTGTTCTGTAAAATGTGCTATAATTTGATAGTTATTTTTTAAAGACCTCTTTGAAAAAAAATTGTACAATATATAAAAATCATAATTAGTCATGATTTTGGTTAACATCTTGTTGAACTTTCATTAAGTGATTTTTCTATGAATATATTTTATAATATGGCTGAATTTAAATACTTGGCAAGAATACATTCTGAAAGTAACAGTATGTTTTCACCTCCACAGAGGTTTGGAGAATGAAATAAGTACTAAAACCCAAGCTATAAATTCTCTGGCCCTGGGCTTCTCACAGTTCAATTAGCAGAGAGACATGCACTGAGCAGGCCCTTCATTCTGGACACTAGTTGCAGTTGGCCATGAAGAGCTCTGGGTTGCTGCCTCTGTGTGTGTGTGTGTGTGTGTGTGTGTGTGTGTGTGTGTGAGTGTGTGTGTGTGTGTGTTAGTTTTTTGCAACTCCATGGACTGTAGACAGCCAGACTCCTCTGTCCATGGAATTCTCCAGGCAAGAATACTGGAGTTGCCATTCCCTTCTCCAAGGGATCTTCCTGACCCAGGGATCAAACTTGGGTTCCTGTACCAGAGAAGCTCCTGCTGCCCCTCTGAGCCCATGTGAATTTGCTTCTCTTTCTTTTCACAAGGTGTGAGTAAGTGATGCTGCTGCTGCTGCTGCTGCTGCTAAGTCACTTCAGTTATGTCCGACTCTGTGCGACCCCATAGACGGCAGCCCACCAGGCTCCCCCATCCCTGGGATTCTCCAGGCAAGAACACTGGAGTGGGTTGCCATTTCCTTCTCCAATGCAGGAAAGTGAAAAGTGAAGGTGAAGTCGCCCAGTCGTGTCCAACTCTTAGCGACCCCATGGACTGCAGCCTACCAGGCTCCTCCATCCAGGGGATTTTCCAGGCAAAAGTACTGGAGTGGGGTGCCATTGCCTTCTCCGAAGTGGTGCTAGACCACTTTAATAGCCTAAAGTTGTAGAATCCATCTAATTACTTTATAATTCTGATTTGTACCAACCTAGAAATGTCTACTTAGCTACAAATGAGTCAAAAGTACTATTTTTAAACAAACTTTTATGAGACATAATGCTCTGTACCTTAAATGCATTTTCATTAATCCACAGGAAGAAAAAAATGAGCGCTGTAATTTAGGTTTATCATACCTGTGTAAAGGTGAGGCAATTAAAGCATCAGTTCAGTTCAGTTCAGTCGCTCAGCCGTGTCCCACTCCTTTTGACCCCTCAGCACGCCAGGCCTCCCTCTCCATCACCAACACCTGGAGTTTACACAAACTCAAGTCCATTGAGTCGGTGATGCCATCCAACCATCTCATCCTTTGTCGTCTCCTTTTCCTCCTGTCTTCAATCTTTCCCAGCATCAGGGTCTTTTCAAATGAGTCAGCTCTTTGCATCAGGTGGCCAAAGTACTGGAGTTTCAGCTTCAACGTCAGTCTTCCCAATGAACACCCAGGACTGATCTCCTTTAGGATGGACTGGTTGGATCTCCTTGCAGTCCAAGGGACTCTCAAGAGTCTTCTCCAACACCACAGTTCAAAAGCATCAATTCTTTGGCATAGGATTGTTAAATAACATTCCCAGGTCAAAAAGTAGTACATAGAGAACTGAAACTAGGTTTGAAGCACTTCCATTCTTTATCCCATTATTTTTCTTAGATCATGTTTTGTTTTTAGCAGATTTACTGAGCATCATAAATTCATCTCAACACAAACACTGAAGCTCATCATTTTACCACAGGAGAGAAAATAGTTACATTCTTGCACTTCACATGTTTGTTTCTGTCTCCCACTTGCCCATGCTAAAAAACAAGTTTTGGTGTAAATTCTGTTTCCTACCCTTCTAGCAAACTAGGATGGATAAGTTGCTCTAACTTGTTATTTTTCCCCTTCCCCAGTTCCCGCTTTCTCAAATAAAGTAACATTATCTATCTCACTCTTATTCAGTTATGTGGAGTTTTGGGAGTTTTTTTTGGGGGGGAGGGAATTTTTTTTTCTTTACTATTTTATTTTATAAATTAAATTATTTTATTTTATTTACTATTTTATTTTATATATTAAAATTTATAAAAATTTTTTCTTTACTAATTATGTAACCAATAAGCCCTTTCTCCTAAGAACACAAAGTATATCTCAACATTGTTAGTGATCAGTAACATTTTTCTTAAAGCTGATTGGAGATTTGAGGAACTACTAAATAAGATTTTACTTTTGTTTTATAAAAGATGCACATATAAAAAAAAGTCTTCCATCATGTAAATCTTAATAATATTTATGGAGCCTGTATAACCCCTCTATGACATATGGATTAATTTTCCCTCTTTAAGTAGTTAAGAGAAATGGAATCACAGAAGTATATTATATGACTGCCCCAAGGTTATTTAGAACACCAGCTGCAAAATTGCAGAGTTTTGTTCAAATCAGCTTCAATTAAAACAAGGGAGTACTTTTTAAAAAATGAAGCTGAAGAAGCTTTAAAGAAAACCAGCGGAACAGCTTAAAACTGCGAAATATATGCTAAACAACCAATGAGGCTGTTTTATTTTCAACCAAGGGCAGGTAGATATCTAAAAGCATTTTGAGTTTTTAGGTAAATAAGATTCACACAAGGGATTACATCTATTTAGTCCTGTTCAGTGTTATGGAGCAAGTACAATAAAGAAAGTGTAACAGAGAAAGACTTTGAGAAATCTACTTGAGTAAGCCATTTTGATCTTTTTATCTTGATTGCTCTTTATCTCCTGGTAGTTTACTTCTCAGTTTTAGTGTAGGGTTAAAAAAGTTGGTTAGCCTTAACTTTGTGCTAGTCTGTTTGTTGAAATGATGATTCTGTGTCTGTAATATTCATTCCACAGTGTACTGTGTTTACTCTTTGTTTAAATGGTTAGTGCCAGAAATATTTAAGAAGCTTTCTTTACCTAAAGTAAACATTTTGAAGAAACATTAAGGAGTTAGAGAGATGATGAGTGGTGTGTTTTGCGTTAAGCATAACTGTGGCTCACAGGGTGAAATCTTTGCTACTATTGTAAAAAATAGTCTCAATTCCTCTTCATTAAAGCAAATAATTTGGTTGCCTGAAAGTCTAAGATACACATATCATCCAAACAGAAATTCAAGAGGTGAGCTATGTGTGGTATTTGTTACTTGAATTCCCATACTTTTTGGTGCTGGAGTGTTAGCTCGCAGGTAAATTGTAAAACAAAATTAAATACAAAATAAATAAAATACAAAAATAAAACAAAATCGGTCATAAGTTGAAATATTTACAAGTTAATATAATATTTAAAAATTCTTAATGAAATATTTATGAAATGTATTTAGTATGGAAGAGAAATTAGTCTCATTCTGAGACATTAACACATGTAACTGATTCTTTCCATTAAAACCTGATCCCTGGGATTTCTCTGGCAGTTCAGTGGTTAAGACTCTGTGCTTCCACTGAAAGGGGCACAGGTTCAATTTCTGATCCTTGGTTGGGAAACTAAGATCCTACATGCCAGGTGGTTGCATGGCCAAAAAACAGACAAATGAGAAAACCTGATTCTTTAATGTGATACCTTAATATTTGAAAAGTCTTTTGAGTAAAGACTGGAAAAGAAATATGTCATACATTCAGATACTCGAGATCAAGAACCAAATTAATTTAAACAATGTTTTTTAAAAAAAGATCTCTATATATGTACATATATATGTGCATGTGTATACATACAAAGAAAAAATATATATACATATCAGTACAAAGGCTGATATAATCATCTTAAGCATTAATTCATTTTAGAGAAACTTCTCCTAAAACTCATACTTTCTTGACCCTCATTTCATAGCAGTGATCACTATGAAATTCTGGAAACAAAAAAGAACACGTTAAAAGTCAATTTTATAAAATGGAGTTTCTCAATAAATCTGGTAGCTCCATAATTTTAGAGGTCAAAATTTATATAATATATATTTACATGTGTGTATGCACATTTAGAGAGAATTCACTTGTACATTATTAAGTTTATATACAAACACTTCTATAGCTTATGATTAGATCTGGCAACTTTAGGGTCTATTGAATCTAAAGAAAATAGCTGCTTTAAAAAAAGTCCTTTTTATGCAAAGGATATGGCATTCATATTAAAAAAAATTCCAAATATGTAATCTTGGATCTTAACATTTGTAAGTTGGAAATTAGTGTTAAGCTTTATAAATGTCAGGTAAAAGTAAATTTTGATCTATATTATTATCACTTACCAAAGCAACAACTTTCAGTATATTCTTTTCCAAAGGAAATAAAGGCAAATATATGATTACTATGAAAGATTAATAGTAGTTAGTATAAAAATATTATCTCTATTACTTTATAAAAATCCAAAAACTCATTGATTATAAGTTAAAATTACAGACAGCAAAAAATAACATTTCTGGTAATAACATGATGATTTCTAAATATAGCATAAAATTACCAATTCCCATATGGCTATAAAATTGCACACCATCACATGTTCCATATATATATGTATGGAATATATATATATATTTAAGTGACTATAATGAATTGACTATTTATTGCCAGGCTTCTGACACTATTAAGGTAGAAATATATGGGGAATTCTTAATGCCCAGATTTTCATTCAGCAAATACATGTGAATAGAAATTACTCAATTATCTTAATGGTAATCTCAATGTAATATAAATGGTATTTTAGACCTAACTTTTTCTTAGGAGACTATATCTTGAAAATTTCAATTATCCTGTTTATAAAAGATATTTTATTTCCATCATTAGTTTAATATTACATTCATCAAGTATTTTTAGACATCTATTACTTGAAGCTCTCCATAAAATGAATGTTACGAAGAGTCAGAAGGTATGGGTTTCAGCCTTAGCTCTGCCACTTAGTTATTATGCTGCCTCTACTCTTTCTCTACTTCAATGCCTTCATTTGTGTAAAAGACAGACTGGAGTAAGTAATTTCTCAAGTTCCAGCTACCTCTAAAAAACTGTCTACAAATGAGATGTGGTTTCTACTTTTAAGGAGTTTATAGTATTTTAGGAGAACACAGAGTGGTAGAATGTTTCTAGAGTTCTAATCATAGGAAGGAGAAAAATCTTTTCCCTTTATCCTTCTAGGTTCTTGATTAAGATACCACACCCCATAATAAAAAAGAGGTTAATGGGAGAAAAACAAACAAGATTAATAACATACATAGCTCCTGTATACATAGGAGAGATCTGCTGTCTCTTTAGTCAATGAGTAATGTTCCACTCTTTGCAACCAAGTGGGCTATAGCCTGCCAGGCTGCTCTGTCCATGGGACTTTCCTGGAAAGAATACTGGAGGGGTTGCCATTTCCTTCTCCAGGGGATCTTCCTGACCCAGGATCAAATTCAGGCCTTCTGCACTGGCAGGTGGGTTCTTTACCTTTTCCCAGGTCTCACCTTGGAAGACCAGGAGAGACCTAGGAAGACTGAATGACTCCCTCAATGGCCTCAACTAACACTTTACGTATCATCTCCAACTAAAGACAAAGTTGGGTGTAGGAAGAGCCAGTTATGGGAGTTCCATGGGCAAAGTACAGTAAACAAGGGTATAATTGTCACATAGATTTAAGTCCAGGTCTTCTTCATCAATAAGTTTCTAGAGAGTTAGTCATTCTCCTTTTCCTAATACAAAGAAATCCTTTAGTGACCCTCATAAATGGAGATTTCCCTTATAAATGTAAATGTCTCATACAGAATAGTAACCTAACAAGTTTTCAGGGCTTGTCCTGTGTCTGCTATTTCTTAAAAATAACCTAAAGTAAATCTTATGCCAAAAAAGTATATTTTGGGGTGGCAAATTCTGCTCCCCTTTGTATCAGACCAAAAGCTCAAAGAGTGAAAGCAGGAGGTCAGTAGGTAAAAGTGAAGTCCAACTGGAGGAGAAAGCATATGAAACTGAATCTGAAAAGTAACAGGAAATAATATTTTAAATAAAGACACAGGAATAAATTATTTTAGGTGAACTGAAAGCAATGGAAGAAGGAATAAAATTTGGAAAGCTTTTACAACTTTTGGTTTCATGGCCCTTAGTGTCTCAGTAATTTTTTTCACATAAGCTGCAGGTCAAAAGATACAATGGATCCATTTGTTAGCCAGTTTGTTGTTGTTTTTCAGTTATTAAGAGGTGTCCCACTGTTTGCAACTCCAGGATTGTAGCCCACCAAGATTTCCTGTCCTTCATTATCTCCCAGAGTTTGTTCAGATTCATGTCCATAAATCTGGTGATGCTATTTAACCATCTCATCCTCTGGTGCCTTCTCCTTTGCCCTCAATTTTTCCCAGCATAAGGGTCTTTTCTAATGAGTCAGCTTATATTTCAAGTGGCCAAAGTATCGGACCTTCAACTTTAGCATCAGTCTTTCCAATAACTATTCAGGGTTTATTTTCTTTAGGATTGACTGGTTTGATCTCCTTGCTTGTCCAAGGGATTCTCAGTTTTCTCCAGCACCACAGTCTGAAGGGATCAGTTCTTCAGTGTTCAGCTTTCTATTGATCCAACTCTCACATCCACACATGACTACTGGAAAAATCATAGCTTTGACTAAACTGATCTTTGTCAGTAATGTCTTAGTTTTTTTTAATATGCTGTGTAGGCTGGTCAGAGCATTTCTTCCAAGGAGCAAGTGTCTTTTCATTTCATGGCTGCAGTCAACATCTGCAGTGATTTTGGAGCCCAAGAAAATAAAACCTGTCACTGTTTCCACTTTTTCCCATCTATTTGCCATTAAGTGATGGGAATGGATGCCATGATCTTTGTTTTTTTAATAATGAGTTTTTAGCCAGCTTTCTCACTCTCCTCTTTTACCCTCAGGAGGCTCTTTAGTCCATTTTAATTTCTGCCATTGAGTGCTGTCATCTGCATATCTGAGTTATTGATATTTCTCTCAGTGATCTTGATTCCAGCTTGTGATTCATCCAGCCTGGCATTTCACATGATGTACTAAGTTATATAAGCAGGGTGACAATTTACAGCCTTGTTCTCCTTCCCAACTTCAAACCAGTCAGTTGTTCCATGTAAGATTCTAACTGTTGCTTCTTGACCCACATACCATTTCTTAAGGGGACAGGTATGCGATCTGGTATTCCCATCTTTTTAAGAATTTTCCAGTTTGTTGTGATCCACACGGTCAAGTGTAGTCAATGAGCAGAAGTAGATTTTTTTTGAAATACTCTTGCTTTCTCTCTGATTCAACAAATGTTGGCAATTTGATCTCTGATTCCTCTGACTTCTAAACTGAGTTTGTACATCTGGAATTTCTCAGTTCACCTACTGTTCAAGCCTGACTTGAAGGATTTTGAGCATTACCAAATAAGCACACTTGTAGAATAATTTGTAGATTCTTTGGCACTGCCCTGCTTTGTGATTGGAATGAAAACTGATTTTTTTCCAGTCCTGTAGTCACTGATGAGTTTTCCAAATTTGCTGAACATATTGAGTGCAGCCCTTTAACAGCATCATCTTTTAAGATTTGAAATAGCTCCACTGGAATTCCATCACCTCCTCTAGCCGTGTGTGTGGTAATGCTTCCTAAGGTCCACTTAAGTTCAGACTCCAGGATGTCAGGCTCTAGGTGAGCCACCACACCACCATGGTTATCTGTGTCATTAAGAGTTTTTGTATAGTTCTTCTGTGCATTCTGTGTATTTTGTATCGTTCTTCTGTGTATTTTGTATAGTTCTTCTGTGTATCTTAAAATCTCTTCAACTTCACTTAGGTCCTTAGTGTTTCTGTCCTTTATCATGCCCATCCTTGCATGAAATGTTCCCTTGATATCTCCAATTTTCTTGAAAAGACCTCTAGTCTTTCCCATTCTGTTGTTTCCCTCTACTTCTTTGCACTGTTCCTTTAAGAAGGTCTTCTTATTTCTCCTTGCTATTCTCTGGAACTCTGCATTCAGTTGGGTATATCTTTCCCTTTCTTCCTTGCTTTTTGCTTCTCTTCTTTCCTCAGCTGTCTGTAAATCCTTCTCAGACAATCACTTTGCCTTTTGCATTTCTTTTTCTTAGGGATAGTTTTGGTCATTGCCTGCTGTACAATGTTACAAACCTCTGACTATAGTTCTTCAGGCACTCTGTCTACCAGATTTAATCTCTTGAATCTATTCATCACCTCCACTGTATAATCATAAAGGACTTGATTTAGGTCATACCTCAGTGGCCTAGTTTTTTCCTTACTATCTTCGATTTAAGCCTGAATCTTGCAATAAGGAGCTGATGATCTTGCGCATTGTCAACTCCAGGTCTTATTTTTGTTGACTATAGAGAGTTTCTCCAACTTTAGCTGCAGAAAGTATAATTAGTCTGATTTCAATATTGACCATTTTGGTGATGTCCATGTGTAGAATCATCTGTTGTGTTTTGGAAAAGGGTGTTTACTATGACCAATGTATTCTCTTGACAAAACCCTGTTAGCCTTTGCCCTGCTTCATTTTGTACTCTGAGGCCAAATTTGCCTGTTACTCTAGGTATCTCTTGACTTCCTACTTTTGCATTCCAATCCCCTGTGATAGAAAGGTGATCTTTTTTTTGGTGTTAGTTCTAGAAGATCCTGTAGATCTTCATAGAACCATTCACCTTCAGCTTCATCAGCATCAGTGGCTGGGGCATAGACTTGGATTACTGTAGTTTAAGAAATTAGGTAGTTTAAGTCCAAACAAATTACAGCAGTAGTTCATACATTATGCAACAAATATCATTGTATTTCTTTTGGATATGTAAAAGAGCTTACAGTGTCTCTGAGAATTTACTACAGTTATAGTGTATTTGGTTATAGTGTACACAGGAAACGGCAGAAGAGTTTTTTACAGTGTGAACTGTATGTAAACACTGTGAAATCTTAATAGAAGCAGGGCTATGTGGTCCAGTCTATTTATGGACTACCATGTAAACAAGTCTAAAAATAGAATTTAAAAATTTCCAGTACATTGTCCTCCTTTATCCTAGGTTTCCCTTGCTATGGTTTTAGTTCTACATGGTCAACCATTGTCCAGAAACATTAAATGAGATGTTTTAGAGATAAATAATTCATAAATTCTAAATTATGCACAATTCTGAGTTGGGTGAATGAAATATCTCCCTATACTGCTCATCCTACTCAGGACCTGAATCATCTTTCTCTATCATATCCACACTGTTTATGTGTCTACCTATTAGTATATATAGAATTCAGTACTATCCTCAATTTGAGGGATCCACTGGGGGTCATGCAATATATTTCCCTCAGATAAGGGTGCATTACTGTATTTAATTCCATCTTCTAAAGAAAGAACAAGAGATTCAATTCATCACTTATAGCAGTACTCCTCTGAACCTTCTCCCCACCCTTTGCCCCCACAATGCTCCCAGCTTTCTTCCCTTTAATCTTTCATGCTAAATCCTTCCCTAGTTTTTCTGAACTAGTTGAGTAGTCTATCTCAACTACTCTCCACATTCTGAATTACAGAAAATCCTGGAATTCGTTGGCAAAGCCATTGAAGACAGAAAAATCATAGCAGAATCATGATAAGCAGAAATCATAGTCATGTTAGTGTGGAAGTAAGTGAAATACAGGTCTTATGTACATGTTAAATAGATCCTATTTCAGTTATAGATTCTCCCATCTCATGAACCTCCATAAGAGACCTCCAATTTTAATTACTCTGTCTAGATAGTCTATTTATGGTCTAATCCCATTCTATTTTTTCGTGTTTAATGTGATGCCTCTGGAGGTTCTTATTTGGTCTAAAAATTTCCTTCTTACAAATCTAATTTGAGAGAAATGTGGGGGCAAGGGGAACAGAATTTGCTACCCCCAGATTATGTCTATTCAGCATAAGGTTTATTTTAGACTAGTTATTTTTAAGAAACTGCAGACACAGGAGAAGTGCTGAAAATTGGGTTAAAAGTGTGAAAAATTTTATTTGTAAGATCTATTTACATTTGTAAGATAAATCTTTCTTTGTGAGAATGTCTCCCCCTCTATTTCAGGAAGAGGAAGAAAATCAAATCTCTAGAAACTTATCAATAAAGAAAGCTTGGACTTAAATCTGCGTGACAATTATACACTTGTTTACTATGCTTTTCCTGGTAACCTCCCACAACTGGCCTTTCCTCCCTCTAACATCTTTCTTTTGTTTTTAGCTGTAGATGTTGTTTAAAGTGGTGGCTTGGACCATTCAGAGTTACTCAATTTTTCTGGTCTCTCCATGTATACACGAGGTATATGTTATATTCCGAGCCCATATCTCCGAACCGACTGAGAGAACAAGTCCACCACAGTAATGCAAAGGCAAGAAGGGAGTTTATTTCTAGCGCGCTAGGGCCCAAGTCTCATCCAGCACAGTGGAATCCGACAAGAGCCCCGAACAAAGGATTATGGCGGCTTATATACAGACAGCTCTTTGTCTCAGTTACAGGGGTAGCTGGCGTTACATGATTGGCTAGGCAGGATGAGCTCATGTCCTGTCTCCTTTTGGTTGGTGTGTGCGGGAAGTCTTCCTAATTTGGTCAAGGAATGTTCTGTTAAAGAAACATAACTCAGGTCCTAGGCTTAGTGTACCTCGCTGAGCTTGTCATAGCCGGAGTTTGGCCCCTAACAGTATACACATCATTAAACTAGTTCACTTTTTTTTTTTTATCAATCTCTCTTTTACTACAGGTGGGTCTTAGTCAAGAAACTAGAAGTATAGAGCTAAAGTTATTTTTCTTCCCATTCAGGGCTTCCTGGAAAATAAACACCCCAGTGTTAGAGTTCAGTAGCTTCCTTTGTGGCTCAGACAGTAAAGAATCTGCCTGCAATGCAGGAGACATGAGTTCGATCCATGTGTCAGGAAGATCCCCTGGAGAAGGGAATGACAACCTACTCCAGTATTCCTCCCTGGAAAGTCCCATGGACAGAGGAGGCTGGTGGGCTACCATCCATGGGATTGCGAAGAGTTGTATATGACTGAGCAACTAATACTAATGTTAGAGTTCAAATATCATTTTCTTTTTCCTGCAATGCCTATCTTCTTAGCAGAATGAGAAAAATAATGTATACTTTGAATTCTTTTCCTCATAAAGTGAAATTAACACTTTAATTCCTTGAGGTCACAAGTAAGGAAATGCTAAGCCCACTCAGAGCTTTCAGCTATCTAAGGATAAACACTGGATTTGGCCTACACTAATTATTTATAAAGTGCCAGAAGATGAGAGCACAATTGCTAAGAGAAGCCCACCTGTTATACTCTTCATCACATTATAACTAAATGAGTGGGAAGAGCCTCCCACTTTAGCTCTTGACTTTCTTAGAGAGGGATGGGAAGAGGCAGGAAGAGAGTTCTCTTGAACATAATGCAGAATATATTTAACTCCAGTCCTCAGGACCTTGCTTATAGAACTATTATTGAAGCATCTATTATCACTGCCCAGACTACCAGGAAGGCAGGTCTTAGCTCCACTGTTCAGCCTTGATCATGGAGCAGCATCATGGTAGTAACTCTTTTTAAGTCCTTGTTGGGCTGCACCTGTCGGGCTGCAAGCCTTGTAGTTGTCCAACCAGGAGACTGAAGAAAGAGCCCAAATACAGTGACAGAGACACCAGTGGTTTATAGGATAGGGGACCTTACATGTCTGAAGCAAAAGGTCCTGGAGTGATATGAAAGGCAGGACATGAAAGCCATTGTTACTACTCATGGGAGAGGGAGGCTACCATTTATAGGGAGAATTAACATCAGGTTGGCTCGTCAGTTGCCAGTGAAAGCAGTAGCTGGGCAGGGGTAAGCATGTAGACAGTTATGGATTAAGCCCTATAACGTAGAGGACTGAATAGTCATGTAAGTGACTGGTTGAGCAGGACAGGTACAGAAAGGAAGAGAACAATCGTCCTGAATGGCATAATTATACAATCATTAATTTCAACAGTGATAGGTATTCACAGTTCACTGGGTTTATATAGAGGACCCCTCTTCTGGTCATACCTTTAAAATCCTTTATAAGTTTAAATATCTTCAACCTCATTTGCAAATATTTCATGTCCAACTGATTCCTCCCAACTTTCTAGCTCCAAATTAGAACCAAATTAAACAATCATTAGGCCCTCCTTCAGACATAGCTTTTATTAATCCTGCCACCTTTTAAATTTCTTCTTCCATTATTTCTCTACTTTCCTCCTATTACAGCTTAAATTTTAGACTCGATCCTTATCACTCTTTGGTATGCACACTCAATTCTGTTGAACTTCTCCCTTCCAAGTGTTTGCTCAACCAAACTACAATAATGGTTAATTCCACCATTTGTCTAAGCTTAGCCAATATGCAATAAGTTGGACACGGCTAGGGAAGAACACACAATCAGACTTTGAGTTTTCACTTGAAGCTCGTGCCAAGAACATGGAAGCCACCTGATGATCATGTTTTATTTCCCCAGTACCTTCACTCTACCAGTCTCCTGGATCAGTGGTTCACAAAGTTTGGTCCACAGCCTCCTAGAAGCCTCCATGACCTTTTCAGGAGGGTTGAGAAATCAAAACTATTCTCAATATTGACATGTTGTTTGTCTGTTTTACCATGTCCTTGACCTTAGCTCCAAAGATACGAAAGCAATAGAGGGTCAAATTGTTGGTGTCTTAGCATAGCTAAGGTACTGGCACCAAACTATTGTAGAAGTCATCAACAAGCACTTTCAGTTAAAAGAAAAAGTCAGTTTCTTAAATGACATTTAAGAATGTCCTAGAGGAAACAGTAAAAATATCATAATTACATGTCATATTAATATAATTAATAGTAAATCTCAACTCTTATGTGTCATTTTTAATATTCTGTGTGACACAAAGTATTACTATTGCATACTAAAATATGATAGCTGCCCCAGAAAAAGCATTCATGCTTTTTTCATGGAATACACTTTTTATTTGAAAGAACAACTGACAAATTGTTGTGATCCTTAACTGAGTGTCTGGCAGACATTTTCTCCCAAATGAAGAAAGTGAGTCATTTCAAGAAAAACAACGGACAATTTGTTGCCAGTGATAAATTTTGAGCTTTCCAGTGAAAATTATGATTATGAAGGATTTGTATTTATCATCTTGTGCTTCCTGATACTTAAGGTATTTTTTTTTTATAAAATGGACATGATACAAACAAAAGTCCTATTTTAAAACATATCAACATTTGGAATATTTGCATAGCACAATGAACTGGTATTTTCCAAATGACCAAAACATGACATTATAAGATCTTCCATGAATATAACATCCAATCAAAGTGCAAGGTCGACCAATGGACTTAACATAACAAAGCATAAAATGTTGGTTGATATGGCTTCATATTCCTTACTACAACTAACGTTAAAAAGACTGGAGTGAATTGACCTCTGGTGTAGTAACAAAGAAGCACCTATCCACCATTAGTTATCTTAAAAAGGAACTTCTCCCTTTCTAATCACATACCTGTGGGAAGCCAGACAAATCCACTTTCCTCTCTGTGACATAACTGAGAGCCCAGCAAGTTGTAGTCACCATTTTCTTGCAGGGAGTTCTCTCTCCCTGATCTGGTTTATGCTTGCCTCTTAAAAAAAAAAAAAAAAAAAAAAACAACTGTATCTGTTGGTGCAGGTACCTCTGCTTGCTTTTTCATGGCCATGTGTCCCTGCTTTGGGCTTTCTCTTTTTAGACTCAACACAAAGACCAGAGCGATTTTGTAAAATATACAAGTTAAATTACCTCATGCTCTGCTTTAATCCTTCAGTGTTTCCCAAGCTGATTAAGAGATCAAGTCTTCACCGTGACCTAGATGTTACACACACAGGATGTGGCTCCCTGTTACCTTTCTGATTTCATCTCCTGTTGGACTCCCTTTGCCCTCATACAGCAAATGCACTGGAATCCTTGGTTTTTGAATACTTAGGCTTTTGCTTCAAGGTCTTTGTCTGTTCTCCACCCTCTCTTGAAATGCTCCTCCTCCCTATTTCCACACAGCTGTTCTCTCACTCCTTCAGGACTTCACTCAGATAGAACCTCAGTGGGAACATATGTGACCACCCTTTTTGAAACTGTAGCTGTCTCCATCGCATCATTTACTATTCCTGTTCACAGATCTATTTTTCCCCTTAGAATTTACTAACATCTAGAAGGAAATGGCGACCCACTCCAGTATTCTTGCCTGGAGAATCCAGGGACAGGGGAGCCTGGTGGGCTGCCGTCTATGGGGTCACACAGAGTTGGACACAACTGAAGCGACTTAGCAGCAGCAGCAGGATACTATATCATCTGTTTTAATTTTTATTGTAAGTTTCACCATTCTAGAATGCAAATTCCATGAGGCTAAAGATTTTTTATTTTTAATCATTGCTATAACACAATATCTAGAGTAGGGCCAGGCAATGAATGGAACTCAGGAACTGGATGAAGTGAATAAACATCCATGAATAGGGTCTATTCTATATAGGCCCTGTGCAGATTCTGGAGACCAAACAATGAATAGGACATAGAATCTAACTAATTGCCAGTAGAATGAGGAAATGTTTAGGGGATATAGGGTATGCCGTAGGAATATAATGAGATAAAATTGGTTTACTCTATGTGACATTTTTTTATTCAAAATTTCCCATTAATACTTATATATGCTTTCTTAAATGACATCCAGTTTGACATAATATTTTTATGGTAAAGAACTCCATAATCGTACCTCTAACACAACAGTGTCTGATATATAGAATCACATTGAAGGCAATGGCACCCCACTCCAGTACTCTTGCCTGGAAAATCCCATGGACGGAGGAGCCTGGTAGGCTGCAGTCCGTGGGGTCGCTAGGAGTCGGACACGACTGAGTGACTTCACTTTCACTTTTCACTTTCATGCATTGGAGAAGGAAATGGCAACCCACTCCAGTGTTCTTGCCTGAAGAATCCCAGGGACGGGTAAGCCTGGTGGGCTGCCGTCTATCTGGTCGCTCAGAGTCGGACACGACTGAAGCGACTTAGTAGTAGTAGTAGTATAGAAGAGTGAACTGACATTAGGACTATTTCATTTAGAATTATAATGATATAAAGCAGCTATTTGAAGCAGAAAATAAGGCACTAAACCTTCAGCATTAACCAGCCTAGCCCAAGATAATGAAATGGTCCTATCTGGAAACGTAACTAGGTTAACACATTTAATCCTTCTTCTAACACATTACTCAAAATTATTTGTGAATTATATATGTAAAGCATAAATGACTTGGCTTAAGTATTTAAAATGCCATCCTTATTTTTTTTTAACTGCAATATGCGAACTGTGGGAACTACACTAGCTTTAATGGCATTGTGTATGCCGAAGTGAGGCTGCCTTATAATAAGGATTTGAGAGAACCATAATAAGAGGATACTGCTGAATATTGAAATGCATATGGATCAATCCAGGCAAAGAAATGTTAGAAAAATGTCACATGAACAAAATAAACAGAGATTTTCATCCTTGGCTAAAAGTCTATAGAGAATGGTAAACAAATTGTAAGGAAGTTAGTGATTTTCTGTTTCTTTTCATTTACATAATACAATTCAAAATAGGAAAATCTTTATAACTTTTTATATCTCCATGTAAAATAAATTTTTAACTCTCGTTTTAGTTCAGTATTTTACTTGAACTGTAAATCAGTTCTTTGAATTTTTTCAATTAAATTTTTAAATATATGTATATGAGTTAAGTATTTAGTGTGTTTGCTCTGGATTTTGAAAAAAAATTCTGAATTTCAATTTTAAATGTGTTTTTGGGTCACATTTGTAGTTCAACAGATTAAGTTCTGCTATTGATTATCTTCTAATTACAAATGTGTCTCCTATGTCAAAGCTATTACAGAAACAAATTGGAAAGTAGCCAGTATTCCATGAAAGCTTGAATTTTTAGGAAAGAAAAAGGAAAATGAATTACCAGTGGGACCTCTCATTTCTTCCCGCTGATTTCTCATTTTATCTATTGATGCTTGGAGGTTGCTGTATTGTTACTACATTTCAAGTGATTTCATCAGATTTATCTAAAGAGAATATATACTTGATAATAAATCCAATATGCACTTGATAATGAATCCAATATACACTTGATAATGAATCCACATGACTCCAATACTATAGTAAATAAATAATATAATATAAAAATCATCAATTTATAGTAAAATAAATAAAGCACCACCTAAATCTCACACTTCTATACTCTTGCACATGGCAGCTCTTGACTGGACTATCCATTCCCACCTCTCTTTCATCCCTCTATCCCTTTTTGTTTGTTTTCACTAAAGCCAAAAGGGAAATTTTATTGGAAGGATACTAGAGTATCTTACAAAATGCAGGACTGCTAGACCTGGTGGCAGGCATGAAAAAGTCATCAGTAATCCAGTAGCATATGCTTCTCATTTCTTATCTCTGCTTCTCTCTGGGTATCATTTTCTTTTTATCCATCTTCCCAGTCTGGTTTTCTCATTTCCTACCTATAGATAAGAGAGAATGGCAGGCTCATAATTCCTGAATTTATATCCTTCAGTTGCAGTTACACCTATCTACACTGATTAAGTCCAAATTCCTAATTCCTAGGAGAGAAGATCTGGAACAGTTTGGGTCAGGGGGTTGTTTACGGTCTAGTCAATTGTGGCCTACGAAAAGGATCTAATAATAACAATATGACTGTCAAGGGCAAATCCCTGGTGAAGGCTGTGAGGAACGGGAGGGCAGTTCTCAGAATATATGGTAACTTTTACTTGGCTAACTTCTAATGCAACCATCAAGGCCTAATTCTTGTGTCTCTTTTCTGATAAAATTCTTCTACCCCTCCCTGCTTACTGCCGCCACATCGGGAAATGCATTCATAGTATTTAGCGCTATTAATACTTACGCAGCTGTCCTCTTGTCCCTCTCACCCACTGTACAGACACTTTGTTTTTAAATTTCATATCTCTAATCCTGCTTTGTATTAATTATTCCTTGGTAAACACCTTGAATGGTCTGTTGAATAAATATATAAAGATATATAAATATCTTTATACATATATATATACATATAAATATATCAAATAAAGATATATAAATATATTATACATATATATACATATAAATATATCAAATAAAGATTCACACTGGAAAACAGTTATTAGCTTGCCTTCCCAGAACCCATAGCAGTTTCATAAGAAACATAAATGATTTGGAAATATATAGTGTCAAAGGTTTTTAAAGACATTGGATTCTATCCTCTCTCTTGTTTCAAAAGACAACTTTACTGAGATACAGTTGTCATGTATGGATTTGAGGGTTGGACCATAAAGAAGGTTGAGCACTGAAGACTTGATGCTTTTGAACTGTGGTGTTGGAGAGGACTCTTGAGAGTCTCTAGGACTACAAGGAGATCAAACCAGTCAATCCTAAAGGAAATCCATTCTGAATATTTATTGCAAGGACTGATGCTGAAGCTGAAGCTGTGGTACTTCAGCCACCTCGTGCAAAGAGCTGACTCATTAGAAAAGACCCTGAAGACTCATTAGAAAAGACCTAGGAAAGATTGAAGGCAGGAGGGTAAGGGGATTACAGAGGATGAGATGGTTGGAGGGCATCACCCACTCAATGGACAAGAGTTTTAGCAAGCTCCAGGAGGTGGTGAAGGACAGGGAGGCCTGATGTGCTGCAGTCCATGGGGTTGCAAAGAGTCAGACACAATTGAGCGACTAAACAACAACAATTGAGACACAATTTGTACATAACATAATTTACTCTTTTAAAGGGTATGAAAACTGAACTGAAAATGTTAGCCGTTCAGTTGTGTCCAACTCTTTGTCACGCCATGGGCTGTAGCCCTCCAGACTACTGTTTATAGGATTTCCCAGGCAAGAATACTGGAGTGGGTTGCCATTCATTTCTCCAGGGGATCTTCCCGACCCAGGGATCAAGCCTGGGTATCCTGCATTGCAGGTAGATGCTTTAAAAGCCCTTTAAATGTTATAATTCACTGATTTTTGTAAGTTCAGAGTTGTACCACCATCACCACAATTTTATAACACTTTAATCATCTTCTAAAGAAACCCTGTTCTCTTTAGCAACCACTTCTCATTTCCCTTCATTCTCATAGACCTAAAAAACCACCAATGTTCCTTCAGTCTCTATGAACTTAGCAATTTTGGAACTTTCATATAAGAGGAATAATAAAATACTTGAGATTTTGTGACTGGTTACTTCCACATGACATAATGTTTCCAAGGTTTATGCATGTTTATAGCATGCATTAATAATCATTCTTTTTATGCCTGAATCTTTTTCTATTATAAGGATATACCATATTTTATTTATTCATTCATCAGTTGATGGACATTTAGATTGTCTCTACCTCTGGCTATTATGAATGATGATGCTATGAATATTCAAGTGATTTTATGTTTCTTGGGAGCCTAGAGGTGGATTGCTGGTTTCTGTGGTAATTCTATATTTAACTTTTTGAAGAATGCAAGACTGTTTGCCAAAGAGCTACACCATTGTATGAAAGGGTCTGAAGAGACATTTATCAAAGGAAGAAATACAAATTGCCAATAAGCACGTGAAAATGATTCAACATCATAATTCACTAGAGGAATGGAAATTAAAAACAAAATAAAATGCCACTTCACATAAACTAAGACAGTCATAATTAAAAAGGAAACATTATAAGGGTCGGCAAGGATAAAAGACTCTATTTTTATAAACACTCACTCTTGCATTGTACTCCACATTTTATGCCACCCATGGTAATATTTATGAACTGAATCAATGATCATTCTCCATTGTACTGTCTTATTTATTATGATTTCTAAACTTTTGATATTAATTTTAAAAGAGTAATATAGGCTGATAAAATGGTAAAGAAATATAAACAATACAGTAAAATAATTTTTAAAAACTAAAATTGATTTTGAAGAAATGTCTATATTTGGTTTAAAAAATAGCATACATTCTAGAGTCCAAATAATTCTCCTTATATTCCTGACCACCAACACCTCAGTTGTCCTCCTTATAAAAATTCTCTTCTAATTTCTTGCTTTCCAAAAAGTTTCAGTTTCATAAGGCTCTGCTGCTGCTAAGTCACTTCAGTCACAAGTTAACTCCTTGAAAACAGTTGATATCAATGGCAGCATATTATTTGGTCTATACTGAGCCATGGATTTTTTTTTTTAACACACACACACAAATATTTATTTTCAAACATGGAGAGGGCAAGATTTGCTATTCTTGGACACCATAAAGGTGATTGCAAACAGGGTAGCAGGTTTGACTATTTTTAAAATTGTATATGACACGGAAAATTGCAGGCTTTTTAGAAATGAGAAAAACATTTGTGGTAAGTATGTTTTGCTTTTTCCATTAACTTATCTAGAATTATTCTTTATTATTTCTACTTTGTTCCTTATAATGGTTGTAATATATTCTAATTCAAGGTTGTGTCATGAAATAGGTTCACTGGGATTTCAATATAATACCATGAGTCCATTTATTTGGTCCAGATGGTCTACAAATATTTTTCAGTGGTTTTTATATATTCATCTTCCATTCAGATCTATCAATATCTAATCCCTTTGTATTTTTATCCTGTATTTTTCTTTATTAAACTATTTATTGCCTAATTTTCTACTTTTTTTTCCTCAGTGGGAATATACTGGCATATACTTTATAATTGGAGAGGAAGAAAATAATTTTTATTTCCCAAAAATACAGAATATATAGGAAATAATTTATATATCTATATATATAATCTTTTAAAAGTTTCTAAGAATAATAAGTTTAAATACACAGTTTGGAGGAGCCTTGGACCTTTGAAAGTTTAAGCTATACCTACCTACATCTTGCTTGTTTTTACATTCTTACATTAATTCAACACATATGAACCATCAGTCATCTATCAAAAACCAAACATTATGGACATAGCTCAAAGAGATAGCTTAGAAGAGAAAACAGGAGGACGTAGTGGGTAAACGCCTAGGGAGCAATGACGCTGAATGATTATGTTTATGGGGACAAGAATGAGAAACTGAAAATCCCAGGAAGCCAGGGAGGAGAGTTTCGCTTAGTTCCACCCTAGCCCAGTCTCTAGGTCACTGGAAATCATTGCGTTTTCACCACAGGAAATGGCCACATTGCTTCAAGCATGCCTAATCCTTCAGGTCAATACATGTTTCTCCACAGTCTTTCCAGTCCCCTAATGATGTCAAGGGACTTCCCATGTGGCTCAGTAGGTAAAAAATCCACCTGCAATGTCAGAGATACAGGAGATCCAGGTTCTCTCTTCCTGGGTTGGGAAGATCCCCTGGAAGAGGGCATGGCAACCCACTCCAGTATTCTTGCCTGGAAAATTCCATGGACAGAGGAACCTACAGGGTTATGGTCCAAAGGGTTGCAAAGAGTTGGACGTGACTGAAGTGACTAAGCATGAGCAAGTAAGTGATGTAAAGGAACCCAACCACACCGCTGGTTGAGTGATTACTCTTTTCAAAAAGTCTGAACTACTGGGTTAAACATAAAACAGGTCATACTTTTACTGTAATGACTACATGCTCTCTAAGGAGAAGAATGTCAGAATTCATACCCCTTAGCAGTTCCCTTGTCAGGAGGGCATATCATGACCTCTCTCAAATTGGATCAAATAAATGATGAGTTATTATTTAATTTTTAATAAAAATAATTATTTTTAATTGGAACATAATTGTTTTACAATATTGTGTTGGTTTCTGCCATATCTCAAATGAATCAGCCATAGGTATACATACGTCCCCTCCTTCTTGAACCTTCCTTACAATTCACCATGTTCTGTTCAAATTTCATATAATCTTATCACAGGGAACTATAGTTAATATCTTGTAAAAAGCTATAGTGGAAAATAATCTCAAACATAATATATGTGTATCTGTATAACTGAATTTAAAAAATCGTATAATCTTTTGCTGTCTTTACAATGGAGAGATTTCTCAATAAATATTTTAAATCAAGGTCTTTGCTAATACCAAGATGCTACAACTTGATATTTATAATTTGTGGTGTGATTTTCTTATTTTTTTTTAAATCTCAGTACAGCAATTCATAGCTGAAAATCCATTTTATATGAGAACTCAAACACATGAGAAAATTACTTAATTTACACCTAGAAGACTTTTCCAACAGTATGATATTTTCCCATTAAATTCACTGACCAAAATATAAATACATGCCCATAATGTTTTGGTACTAAAAGGACAATTTCAAAATGTTATAAAGATATTAATATACAAATCTAAGAGCATTGTGGGAGATTAATCTCTCTGTCTTGCTCTCTCTCCTAAATTTGTGTTTAGAATTATTACAATGATTATTTTTATGAGAATTAGATTACATGCTTTTTATCTTCCAAGAAATATTTATCACTGAAATTAGAGAACTTTTATTATTTTAAAAATTTCTTAGGATTCTAAAATACAAACCTCATAATGTGCTTTGTGACATAAGTGAATCAGTGTAATGTAAAAAATGTATATATGCAAGATGATTATCCCACACACCTCCAGCTTCACACCCCAGGTACAGCTGTCACATAGTTAGAATAGGAAACAGAAGTCCAGAATAGTGGTGGCTAAAAGACAAAGAAGGGAAAAGCCCACGAAAATAGAGCAAAGGAAGGTCTGAGGACTAGAGTGAGAACTTCAGGTGAAACAAACAGCTTTACTGGCTAGTCCAATTTGCATAGGGCAGGCTCAGGGGGAGGAGAAAACACATATAAAAAGAGGATCCAAAATTGAGCCCGTCTATTTACTTTTCTTCACTTCTTTTGAGTCGGCCCACTCTCATGCCTCAAGGATATATCTTCTTTTGCTTGCCAAATAAAACTGAGCTGCAATGAGCTGTAACACTGGTCTACAATAACCGAGCCGTAACACTGGTCTGTCCATTGCTTCAAAGTTTTGCTCCGGTGAGACAGAACCAAGGAAGTTACACACTCCCCCCACATAACCAATGTGAGAAGACTGCTGTGACCCGCTTCAACACCTTTTCCCGACAGAGCAGTACATTTGTTGGAACAGATGAACTTACACTGACTTATCATAAGCACCAAAGTCCACTGCTTACATTATGGGGTTGCATATTATAAGTAATAAGCACATTTCCTCTTCTCTTCTATTTTGGGAATCTCTGGTCCCTTAAGATCTCTTCACTTCTTTCCTAAGCATCCTTGTGGGACATTTCATGCATGCACATTTAAAATTATTCTCCATCAACTGTGCTCCTAGCATTCACTCACTGTGGATGAGGACTGATGTTTTTGCTTGTGGTTACCGCCGCAGTGCCAGTCTCCCACTGCTTTAGATACAGTTGCCTAAGTGCCACTTCTGTGCTATTGCTTCAGACTGGTGCTGAAGAAGAGGCTGAGGTTACCCACCACAGGCTGGGGGAATATTCTGGAGTGTGTGCTGTAATAATGCTGTGCTGTGATACCATGTGTAAAAGACACACTGCATTATTCATCACGGGAGGCTACAACTCTCAATGCCCTCTGTGAAGTTTCCAGATAACTCACACTGAGTTTTGTTTGAAAATAATTCTTAAATCTTTTTATTTATAGCTCATCTGACCTTAAAATACAACATGCAAATCTATAGGAGGCTTGGAATAGGATACAAACTACTGCAAATATTAGTGCCTTATATTCAGAGTTATGACTGCTTCCTAGGATACTGTACTCCATTGATCAAGCCTCCTGGAGCCAGAGGTTCTCTCTATCTGGGGAAAATTAAATTCACTGAGACAACTTATACAGTTAAACACAAGCTTCACCCCAACTAATAAGGAATGGTAGTGATATGTCTTTATAAGTGACGTTCCCTATAAAATATATTAAACTATCCAGGGTTTATAGCTCAAAACAGAGACATTCTTATTACTTTGGGGTAACTTTGGGATTTATTGCCATCATGATTGACTAACATTTTGCTAAAGGTAGGTCCTGATTAAATTGTTCTAAACTATACATGCATTTTAATAGATGGTTTCATTGATGTCATAAATTTTAATGTGATTTTGCCCATTTCTAGGGCAATAAAATAATTTCCTACTGGAATGTTTTCAATTGTTTTTACTGACTGTTAAGCAGAATACTAAACATTTTCTGAATATTTTATAATTTACAAATTTTGATATGCAAGTAGAAAATGGGCCATTAAGAAACAAGTAATATACAATGTTACAGAGCATATTCAGGGAACACATGTTCTTAACTTTTCATATTAGAATTTTAAAGATTTTGTTTTCCAGTCTTTTGGTTTATGACATCACACAAACTTTCAATGAAATTAGAGCCTTGTAATTCTACACAGGGTGCATTTTTTTTCACTGTATAATAAATAGAAATATAACATCATATCAGTAACTTGGATCCTTCTGCACTTCAGTGAGAGGAATAATTGTCCCAATTAAAAAAAAAAAACTTTAACAGCTTAAACTATGGAATTGTTTAGATTATTTTTTGTATAAGCAATAAGACTAATTGTGAACTAAGCCTGTGAAACTTATCACATACTCAGAGTTACAAATAATTTGTTTAATGCTAATGTAAATGCTATGTGTTACCATGAAAAGACTGTTGAACAGCCAATGAAGTTCACAGAACTTGGGTTTTGCTGCCCAAAACTCTCTATGGAAAAAGACGTTTACTGCAAACTGCCTTCTCTTTTGCTAATTAGCACTTGCCAGTGATTCAGAGTCACAATCTCCCTGCCACCCTAAGCAAAGTGTTTGCTGAGAATTTCTTTCTTGTTGATAAAATGGAAAAGGTTACACAAATTTTGTATAACGTGTTTATTGAAACAGATCCAACGTGACAATTTAAGTAATAGTATTTAATATAGACTACAAATTGTTTAAAAAGAAATGAGTTCCTCAATTTTTTTTCATTAATTTAAAAATCATTGATAAACTAGAATGTAAGCAGATATTTTAGGAACATGTGATTTTTTTTCACAAAAATATTTATGAATGCATTGGTTTCTATAATGATATCAGTAAAAATGTTTTAGTTGTACCTAATTATCATTTCATTTGGGCTGCCTGCAATGTGGGAGACCTGGGTTTGATCCCTGAGTTGGGAAGAACCCCTGGAGAAGAGAACAGCTACCCACTCACGTATTCTTGCCTGAAGAGTTCCATGGACAGAGGAGCCTGGCAGGCTACAGTCCGTGGGATCACAGAGTCAGACAAGACTGAGAGACTTTCACTTCAATTATCAATTCAATGTCAAGCAATTAATATTCCAAGTGTCTACACTGAGATTTCCTTTTCTTTCTTTCTCTGTTCCGAGTCTTCATGGCTGCACAGGCTTTTTAAAATTGTGGCAAGCAAGCACATGCTACTCTCTAGCTGCCATCTACAGGCTCCTCAATGCAGTGGCTTCTCTTGTTCTGGAACACAGACTCTAGAGCCCTCGGGCTTCAGTAGTTGTGGCACGTGGGCTCAATAGTTGTGGTTCTCAGACTCCAGAGCACAGGCTCAGTAGCTGTGGCACAGGGGCTTAGTTGCCCTAAAGCATGTGGGATCTTCCTAGACCAGGGGTCGAACCCTCTTGCATTGACAGGAGGATTTTTCACCACCGAGCCACTAAGGAAGCCCTGCAATGAGATTTTCTTTTATCTGAGTCTTAAAAATTTTACACTTGCTCTCTAGCAAAACAAAATTTTCTTTTATTTGGTTGAGTCTTTTTTCTTTGGGAGGACTGAATTCATCATGATCATAATTAGAGTAGGCAATATGTATAATTCCATAGATATAGAATAGCTGTGCTGTACAACAGAAAATCATGAATCATAATTATATGAGTAGATTTAAATGCACATAATCATGTTTTTACATTTTAATGTATGGAACAATAAAATTTGTTTAATAACTACTTATATAACTGGGTTCCACTGTTTTATAGCCACTTTGCACTAGGTTTCAATTTCCATTTCTTGCTTGGGAGATGGCTAGATTTCAAATGAAAGAGAGTGACATTTAGGTGATTTTTAAAAAAAGAGATATATAAATCTACCAGATGGAATCAACAAAGTTGGAAATTTCTGAAACTGCAGTAGTCCAAAATAATGATTTCTTTAAAATAACTAAATTTAAAATTAAATGTATTTTATTTCAAAAAAATTATTGTCAGTTACACTGGTGCATCTCAGTAAAACCTTTCCATGAATATAACAACAGCACATCAAATATCTCATAATCCATGTGAAAGTGAAAATGTTAGTTGCTTAGTCATATCCAACTCTTTGCAACCCCATGGATTGTAGCCCACCAGGCTCCTCTGTCCATGAGCTTCTCCAGGCAAGAAAACTGCAGTGGGTATTCACTTCTCCAAGGGATCTTCCCGACATAGGGATAGAACCACAGTGAGCTGCATTGCAGGCAGATTCTTTACTGTCTGAGCCACCAGGGAACCCCCTCATAATCCATACTGTATGTTAAATACTTAGCTTATATTATAAAGAAAAAGGGAAATTTTATTCAACTGTTAGCCTATTAACAGAATGGAATCCCATTTATTTGCTTTATAGCTTCACTAATTTTTTTCTTTGATTTGTATGTTCAGGTATGTTGCCTGTCTAGGAAATTTGCCAAACTTTGGGTGGTGATATAGAGAAATTATCAAATATACTCAAGAAGAGTTTCTCATGGTAGAAACCAAAAGCAAACTGGCAGGGCTCCAAATGTAATTTTGATTGCTGTAATTTTTTTTTTTTTTTAAAGCAGGTTTTCATTGCAACAAGAGCAGGCTTTCTAGAAAATGGATCAGGCATATTTTGGAGTAAGTTTTGTACAGAGAGGATGCTGAAACTTTAAATCATTTTAGTGTGGAATGTGTATGGTTATATCCATGTAACTTGAAACCTATCCATATTTACAACATTTGGCTTCTGTTTTTTTCATAGTATATGTAAAAACTGTGTATTTTCACTTTTAGTGTTATTAAATACTGAGGCTATTAATAATAATTAACTCCTTGTTATTGCTCAGATGTTCAGCCATGTCCAGCTGTTTGCGACCCCAATGGACTGTATAGGATGCCAGGCTCCTCTGTCCATGGGATCCGCCTAGCAAGAATAATGGAATAAGTTGCCATTTCCTCCTCCAGGGGATATCCCTGACCCAGGGATCAAATTCACATCTCGTGTGTGTCCTGCACTGGCAGATGGATTCTTTACTACTAGTGCCGGGGAGGAAGGCCGATTAACTCCTTAATATGAGCTAATTAATTTTTATAACAAACATTCATTATCATGTATTATTTACCATGTTAAGTATTAATGATATAAAAAGAAACCATATGTTCTATTGTCAGACGATCACATACACTTTAGTAAAGAAAATAGATATTAAATAATTATTTAAAAATCTATCTAGAAAGATGGTACTGATGAACTTATTTGCAGGGCAGCAGTGGAGATGCAGAGAAAGAGGAAAGACCCGAGGATACAGGGTAGAGAAGGTGAGGGTGGGACAAATGGAGAGAGTAGCATGGAAATGTATACACTATCAGAAGCAAAAGAGATAGCCAGTGGGAACTTCCTGAATGACCGGAGAATGCAAACCAGGGCTCTGTGACAACCTAAGGGGTAGGACAGGGTGAGAGGAGGTTCAAGAGGGAGGGTATATGTGTACACCTATGACTGACTCATGTTATTGTATGGCAGAAGCCAAGAGAATATTGTAAAGCAATTATCCTTCAATTAAAAATAAATAAGTCAAAAAATCTATATGGCTATTCATAATAAAGATATGTACAAAGCACAGTGCCTAAGTGGGAGAGAATAAAATCATAGCCATGAGATATAGCAAGGGAATATAGGAAACTGTATGATAAACCATACAGTTTGGTATCATACATCAGATGCAAGAAAAAAATGCATAAACAACTTTCAGTTCAGTTCAGTCACTCACTTGTGTCCGACTCTTTGCGACCCCAAGGACTACAGCTCTCCAAGCCTCCTTGTTCAGCACCAACTCCTGGAGTTGACTCAGACTCATGTCCATTGAGTTGGTGATGCCATCCAACCATCTCATCCTCTGTCATCCCCTTCTCCTCCCGCCCTCAATCTTTCCCAGCATCAGGGTCTTTTCCAATAGATATTACTTTCCATACATATTACTTTCTAACAGATATTATATTTCCAAAGTAAACAACTTTATTGAAACATTATTCATACACCAACACTGAAAGATATACTTAATGAAAGACATTACAACATATTATAAATATTTGAAATTTAAATAATTTGCAATTTAGAACAAACAAATTACAGTTTGGGTGACTACCTAAAATCACTATTATGAATTACTTGGCATGTTTCAAAAGCAACTATAAATGATACATGAAATTTATTCTCCTTTGGATTAATACTGACCAGATAGATTGACTTAAAACGAACAGTTTTCCAGCTTTAGTAACATGCAGTGTCACTTCTGATAAAAATGGAATAAAGTGAGGTAACAATAATTAAAATATAATAAATTTTTACGGGCCTATATTTTGTGAATTCATTTCTAGAAGAAAAATGAGGTATTTATTATGAGATATGCAACATAATATCAAATTAACTTCAAAGCTAAAAGTGCACCTAACTTAATGATCAGTTATTTACTAGTTAATTAAAATATTTTATTAGACTGTTAACGTTCAAAATTCAAAGATGTTTTCTTTTGTATGTTATTCTGACTTAAATTAGATGTTTCTATGCTTGTTATATAAGAGCTAAATTTAAATTCTACTGATTTGGAGCACAGATTTCACACAAACACACACAATATTCAATCAATTTACTTTTTTATTTTTAACAGTGCTCTCATTATTTGATGTAAAAAGTAAGTGCTATAAGCACAGTATAGATATATTTTACTTCTATAGTCCAATACAAACTTGGGAAATTACACCCAGGTCACATCAAACTTAATATATTGATAGAAATCTTACCCCACACCCCTCCCTTTTGTTGAGAATTGAAGTACAGGATTAAAATTTGGAGGAAGAGAGAAACTGAATTGTACTTTAGCTAAAACTGGAATAATAAATAATGTGAATTTGAAAACAAACTTTTGAGATCTGACATTCTCTTTGGGTGTATCATTCTCATATGATGCATCATTCTTCATTTGAATCAAATTTTGTTGAAATACAGATATGGCTACATTGCTTGCATAGATTATCAAGTTAATCATCAAGTGATTCATAAAATTTCAACTACTATGGAATGCCAAAATGGTTTTATAATCCATCTGTTTTTTAGCATCTGGCTTGTCAGCTAAAATGGATTAACCAAAAAAAAAAAAAGTATATACTGCAAATAATTGTATTGATGTAATATACTTAACTCAAAAATTCACATTTATAGTATGAAAAACAAATATTTGTATCATTGAAACTCTGTATTTATGAAATTGTTATATTATTATTAAACGTTCTAAGAAACAACCACAATAGATACCTGAAATTTTCTTTCCTATGAAATACATCAAAAATGAATTTTAATACCTATATTAAAAATCAAAGGTATTTTCCAGTGGCTCAAAGCAATGAGAAAATGATAGAATGTGAATCTTACAAGGAGTGCTAGAACTTGTGTACTAATGCTTGTAGTCCATGCACACTTCTTTGGCAATTACTCATTTTACCTTTGCATGAATCCTTTCAGTTGCAGGAAAATCTGTTGCTCCAAACCTGGTCTAATTTTTAACACTTTGATTAGAAATATGCTTAGTTTATTCATAATGCTTTAAATATATAATTCTGAGAACTGAACTAATTATTCCACATCACTTTCAATACTATGAATTTGTCATCAATATTCACTGTCATTACCACAACTTTTCTTACTGAATATAGCACCAAGTAAAGGAAACTCTTGTTCTTAAATCTCAGTTGTAAACATTTTGATTACTGTCTTCCAAGATATAATATCCTAAGGGTGTTATGTATTGTGATCTGAGATGATTTATAGAATGATTTTCTATTAGATATCATGTCTTAATGATCATGTATATTAGAAAATAATGAGTAATGCAATTCATTTGTGATTTCATAACATTACTATTTAGGATGAGATTAATGTAGAACTGATTTTAAGAAGTGAATCATTTCATAGAAAAATGTTGGGTTAGTACAGTTGATCTTCTTATAAGGTAACATATGATAAGTTAAATTCAGCATGATAGTTCTCTTCTTTTAATTATAATCAACATGTGAGATAGAAATTATTATTTTTCTCATCAAAGCAGTGAATGATTGGAGCAAAAAATTTTTTTATTTTCTATGAGGGAACATCATTCTAGCTTATTTAATTTTTACACAGATCTTTTTTCCAATAAGTTTTGCTGTCTCAGAAATTCACAACACAGAATATATTCTGACTAATAGAAAGTTCTCTCTCTATGGCCAAATCATAGTAGAATCTTTCTGTATAGCATAAGTTAGTTAAGCATCAAAGAAGAAAACATTCTACGAAAAAGATTTAGAGGATAGAAAGAAGCTTCTAAAAGAAGAAACTCTTAAGAATTTAATGAGTCTTAAGGCAGTGATTTATTTTTCTTGTGTCTGTTTAATTTATCCAGACTAGGGAGGGTTTATCAATGAACATTTCTCCTTTATTAACAACTATGGTGTTTTGAAGGAATATTGTATTTGCTCAGATAACTATCCCAAGTTATCAATTCACATTTATAATAATTGTGAAAATTTCTTTTCCTTATCTTTGCAGATAAGTGGAATTCAAAAGCTGAAAATGAAAGGAATTAGGTGTTTGGTAAAACACCAATTTTGTATAAGACATGTAATTCTACTAGCTTGCATGTCTGAGAAATCAACCCAGACCAAAAAACTGTCTAGCTCAGGCAACCCAGATTAACCAACCACACAATCAGGAGCTAAACAATAGTTGTTTTAAGTCCCTGATTTGTTAGTTACTCTGTAGAAGCTAACTACTACAAGACTTACACTTAACTTCATTGATTTCAGACCCAGAGAGTCAATTAAATGTCTCATCTGCTCAGATGCCTGGAAGCAAGTGAAATCCTTACAATATTTTAACTTATACAAGTAAGAAACAAATAATACCTATCATAATAAAAATTCTCTAGAAAGTGGGCATAGAGGAAACCTACCGCAATACAGTATAGGCCATATATGACAGACCCACAGCTATCATTCTCATAGTGACAAACTAAGAGCATTTCCTCTAATATCAGAAACAAGACAAGGATGTCCACTTTCACTCCTTTTACTCAACATAATTTTGGAAGTTCTAGCCATGGAAATTAGAGAAGAAATAGATATAAAAGGAATCCAAATAGGAAAAGAAGAAATAAAATCGTCACTGTTTGCAGATGACATGATACTAAACATAGGCTATAAAATTAATACACAGCAATCACTTGCATTTCTATACACTAACAACAAAAGATCAGAAAGAGAGATAAAGCACACACAAAAAAAATCCCATTTATCATTGCATCAAAAAGAATGAAATATCTAGGAATAAACCTACATAAGGGGGCAAAAGACCAGTACTTAGAAAACTATGAGGTCTTGATGAAAGAACTCAAAGATGACATAAACAGATGGAGAGATATACCATGTTCTTGAACTGGAAAATTCAAAATTGTGAAAATGACTAAACTACCCAAAGTGATATATAGAGTCAATGTAATACCTATCAAATTACCAAAAGCATTTTTCACAGAATTAGAATAAAAACTTTTACAATTATCTTGGGATACAAAAGACTCTAAATTAGCTGAAGCAATCTTGAGAAAGAAAAAGAAAGCTGGAGGAATTAGAATCCCTGACCTCAGACTATACTACAAAGATACAGTAACCAAAACGGTTTGATAGTGGCACAAAAACAGAACTATAGGTCAATGGTATGGGATAGAAAGTTCAGAGATAAACCCACGCACCCATAGTCAACTAATCTATGACAAACGAGGCAAGAATACAATGACACAATGGAGAAGACAGTGTCTTCAGCAAGTGGTACTGGACATTTGAACACTCTTAACACCATACACAAACATAAACTGAAAATCGACTAACAACATAAATGTAAGGCAAGATAATACAAAACTCTATAGGAAAACATAGGCAGAACACTGACATAAATTGCAGCAATATGTTTTTGGTTCCACCTCCTAGATTAATGGGTATAAGAGCAAAAATAAATAAGTCAGACCTAGAAAAACATCTATTTCTGCTTTATTGACTACGCCAAAGCCTTTGACTGTGTGGATCACAATAAACTGTGGAAAATTCTGAAAGAGATGGGAATATCAGACCATCTGACCTGCCTCTTGAGAAACCTATATGCAGGTCAGGAGCAACAGTTAGAACTGGACATGGAACAACAGACTGGTTTCAAATAGGAAAAGGAGTACATCAACGCTATATATTCTCACCTGCTTATTTAACTTATATGCAGAGGACATCATGAGAAACACTGGTCTGGAGGAAGCACAAGCTGGAAGCAAGATTGCCGGGAGAAGTATCAATAACCTCAGATATGCAGATGACAACCCCCTTATGTCAGAAAGTGAAGAGGAACTAAAAAGCCTCTTGATGAAAGTGAAAGAGGAGAGTGAAAAAGTTGGCTTAAAGCTCAACACTCAGAAAACTAAGATCATGGCCTCTGCTCCCATCACTTCATGGGAAATAGATGGGGAAACAAAGGAAACAGTGTCAGACTTTATTTTTTTGGGCTCCAGAATCACTGCAGATGGTGATCGCAGCCATGAAATTAAGACGCTTACTCCTTGGAAGGAAAGTTATGACCAACCTAGATAGCAAATTGAAAAGCAGAGATATTACTTTGCCAGTAAAGGTCCATCTAGTCAAGGCTATGGTTTTTCCAGTGGTCATGTATGGATGTGAGAGTTGGACTGTGAAGAAAGCTGAGCACCAAAGAATTGATGCGTTTGAACTGTGGTGTTGGAATAGACTCTTGAGAATCCCTTGCACTGCAAGGAGATCCAACCAGTCCATCCTAAAGGAGATCAGTCCTGAGTGGTCATTGGAGCTGCGAGCTGGCTCACTAAGCATAGCCGAGAGGAGATACCCCACGTCCGAGGTCAGGGGCAGCAGCCTAGAGTGCCAGGCTGTGTTGGCACAGGAACAGCGGAGAGGAGCTACCCTGTATCCAAGGTCAGTGGCGGCAGCTGGGAGGAGCTACCCCGCGTCCGAGGTCAGTGGTGGCCAAGAGGAGACACCCCAAGTCCGAGGTCAGGGGTGGCGGCTGGGAGGAGCTACCCTGCGTCTGAGGTCAGTGGCGGCCGGCAGGAGACACCCTGAGTCCGAGGTCAGGGCCGGCGGCTGGGAGGAGCAACCCGAGGAGTGGTGGCTGCGCAGCACAGGAGGGCCTAGAGGAGCTATCCTACATTGAAGGTCAGGAATAGTGGTGGTAAGGAGATACCCCTCGTCCAAGGTAAGGAGCAGTGGCTGCGCTTTGCTGCAGCAGCCATGAAGAGATACCCCACGCCAAGGTAAGAGAAACTCAAGTAAGATGGTAAGTGTTGCAAGAGGGCATCAGAGGCCAGATGCATTGAAACCATACTCACAGGAAACTAGTCAATCTTATCACACTAGGACCACAGCCTTGTCTAACTCAATGAAACCAAGCCATGCCTATGGGGCAACCCAAGATGGGCGGGTCATGGTGGAGAGGTCTGACAGAATGTGGTCCACTGGAGAAGGGAATGGCAAGCCACTTCAGTATTCTTACCTTGAGAACCCCATGAACAGTATGAAAAGACAAAATGATAGGATAACAAAAGAGGAGCTCCCCAGGTCTTTAGGTGCCCAATATGCTACTGGAGATCAGGGAGAAATAACTCCAGAAAGAATGAAGGGATGGAGCCAAAGCAAAAACAATACCCAGTTGTGGATGTGACTGGGGATAGAAGCAAGATCCAATGCTGTAAAGAGCAATATTGCATAGGAAGCTGGAATGTCAGGTCCATGAATCAAGGCAAATTGGAAGTGGCCAAACAAGAGATGGCAAGGGTGAACGTCGACATTTTAGGAATCAGTGAACTAAAATGGACTGGAATGGGTGAATTTAACTCAGATGACCATTACATCTACTACTGAGGGCAGGAATCCCTCAGAAGAAATGGAGTAGCCATCATGGTCAACAAAAGAGTTCGAAATGCAGTACTTGGATGCAATCTCAAAAATGACAGAATGATCTCTGTTCGTCTCCAAGGCAAACCATTCAATATCACAGTTATCCAAGTCTATGCCCCAACCAGTAACGCTGAAGAAACTGAAGTTGAACGGTTTTATGAAGACCTACAAGACCTTTTAGAACTAACACCCAAAAAAGATGTCCTTTTCATTATAGGGGACTGGAATGCCAAAGTAGGAAGTCAAGAAACACCTGGTGTCACAGGCAAATTTGGCCTTGGAATGTGAAATGAAGCAGGGCAAACTTTAATAGAGTTTTGCCAAGAAAATGCACTGGTCATAGCAAACACCCTCTTCCAACAACACAAGAGAAGACTCTACATATGGACATCACCAGATTGTCAACACCAAAATCAGATTGATTATATTCTTTGCAGCCAAAGATGGAGAAGCTTTAAACAGCCAACAAAAACAAGACCGGGAGCTGACTGTGGCTCAGATCATGAACTCCTTATTGCCAAATTCAGACTCAAATTGAAGAAAGTAGGGAAAACCGCTAGACCATTCAGGTATGACCTAAATCAAGTCCCTTATGATTATACAGTGGAAGGGAGAAATAGATTTATGGGTCCAAATCTGATAGATAGAGTGCCTGATGAACTATGGAATGAGGTTCATGACATTGTACAGGAGACAGGTTCAAGACCATCCCCATGGAAAAGAAATGCAAAAAAGCAAAATGGCTGTCTGGGGAGGCCTTACAAATATCTGCGAAAAGAAGAGAGGTGAAAAGCAAAGGAGAAAAGGAAAGATATAAGCATCTGAATGCAGAGTTCCAAAGAATAGCAAGAAGAGATAAGAAAGCCTTCTTCAGTGATCAATGCAAAGAAGTAGAGGAAAACAACAGAATGGGAAAGACTGGAGATCTCTTCAAGAAAATTAGAGATACCAAGGGAAAATTTCATGCAAAGATGGGATCAATAAAGGACAGAAATGGTATGGACCTAACAGAAGTAGAAGATATTAAGAAGAGGTGGCAAGAATACATGGAAGAACTGTACAAAAAAGATCTTCACGACCCAGATAATCATGATGATGTGATCACTCATCTAGAGCCAGACATCTTGGAATGTGAAGTCAAGTGGGCCTTAGAAAGCATCACTACGAACAAAGCTAGTGGAGGGGATGGAATTCCAGTTGAGCTGTTTCAAATCCTGAAAGATGATGCTGTGAAAGTGCTGCACTCAATATGCCAGCAAATTTGGAATACTCAGCAGTGGCCACAGAACTGGAAAAGGTGAGTTTTCATTCCAATTCCAAGAAAAGGCAATGCCACAGAATGCTCAAACTACCACACAATTGCACTCATCTCACATGCTAGTAAAATAATGCTCAAAATTCTCCAAGCCAGGCTTCAGCAATAGGTGAACCGTGAACTCCCTGATGTTCAAGCTGGTTTTAGAAAAGGCAGAGGAACCAGATATCAAATTGCCAACATCCGGTGGATCATGGAAAAACCAAGAGAGTTTCAGAAAAACATCTATTTCTGCTTTATGGACTATGCCAAAGCCTTTGACTGTGTGGATCACAATAAACTGTGGAAAATTCTGAAAGAGATGGGAATAGCAGACCACCTGACCTGCCTCTTGAGAAATCTGTATGCAGGTCAGGAAGCAACAGTTAGGACTGGACATGAAACAACAGACTGGTTCCAAATAGGAAAAGGAGTACGTCAAGGCTGTATATTGTCACCCTGCTTATCTAACTTATATGCAGAGTACATCATGAGAAATGCTGGACTGGCAGAAACACAAGCTGGAATCAAGATTGCTGGGAGAAATATCAATAATCTCAGATATGCAGATGACACAACCCTTATGGCAGAAAGTGAAGAGGAACTAAAAAGCCTCTTGATGAAAGTGAAAGAGGAAAGTGAAAAAGTTGGCTTAAAGCTCAACATTCAGAAAACGAAGATCATGGCCTCTGGTCCCATCACTTCATGGGAAATAGATGGGGAAACAGTAGAAACAGTGTCAGACTTTTTTTGGGGGGGGCTCCAAAATCACTGCAGATGGTGACTGCAGCCATGAAATTAAAAAACGCTTACTCCTTGGAAGAAAAGTTATGACCAACCTAGACAGTATATTCAAAAGCAGAGACATTACTTTGCCGACTAAGATCCGTCTAGTCAAGGCTATGGTTTTTCCAGTGGTCATGTATGGATGTGAGAGTTGGACTGTGAAGAAGGCTGAGCGCCGAAGAATTGATGCTTTAGAACTGTGGTGTTGGAGAAGACTCTTGAGAGTCCCTTGGACTGCAAGGAGATCCAACCAGTCCATTCTGAAGGAGATCAGCCCTGGGATTTCTTTGGAGGGAATGATGCTAAAGCTGAAACTCCAGTACTTTGTCCACCTCATGCGAAGAGTTGACTCATTGGAAAAGACTCTGATGGTGGGAGGGATTGGGGGCAGGAGGAGAAGGGGATGACCGAGAATGAGATGGCTGGCTGGCATCACGGACTCGATGGACATGAGTCTGAGTGAACTCCGGGAGATGGTGATGGACAGGGAGGCCTGGCGTGCTGCAGTTCATGGGGTCACAAAGAGTCGGACACGACTGAGCGACTGAACTGAACTGAACTGATGCTAAAGCTGAAACTCCAATACTTTGGCCATCTTATGCGAAGAGTTGGCTCATTGGAAAAGACTCTGATGCTGGGAGGGATTTGGTGCAGGAGAAGGGGACAACAGAGGGTGAGATGGTTGGGTGGCATCACTGACTCAATGCACATGAGTCTGAGTGAACTCCGGGAGTTGGTGATTGATAGGGAGGCCTGGTGTGCTGCTATTCATGGGGTCACAGAGTCAGACACGACTGAGCGACTGAACTGAACTGAACTGAAGTAAACTTAGAAGTTTTTGCACAACAAAGGAAACCATAAGCAAAATTAAAACACAACCCACAGAAAGGGATAAAATATTTGCAAACAAAGCAACCAACAAGGGTGACATTTATATTAATTTGGGATTAATTTCCAAAATATACAAACAGCTCATGCAGCTTGATATAAAATAAATCCACAAAATATGGGTGGAAAATCTAAATAGATATTTCTCCAAAGAAGACAATATAGATGGTCAAAAAACATGAAAAGATGCGCAAAATCACTTATTATTAGAGAAATCCATATGAAACTATAATGAGGTATCACCCCACACTTGTCAGAATGGCCATCATCAAAAAATTACAAATGATGTTGAAGAGTGTGTGGAGAAAAAGGAACCCTCCTACCCTGTTGGTGGGAATGTAAATTGGTAGAGACACTTTGGAGAATACTATGGAGGTTCCTTAAAATCTAAAAATAAAGCAACCATATGATCTAGGAATACCATTCCTGGGCGTGTATCCAGAGAAAACTGTAATTCAAAAAGATACATGCATTCCAGTGTTCACTGTAGCACTATTTACAATAGCTAGGACACAGAAGCAACCCTAATATCCATTGTCAAAAGAATGGATAAAGAAGGTGTGGTATATATACACAATGGAATATTACCCAGCTATTAAAAAGAATGAAATAATTCCATTTGCAGCAACATGGATGGATCTAAAGATTGTCATACTGAGTGAAGTAAGTTGTATAGAGAAAGACAAATGTGGAATCTTTAAAAAATGGTACAAATGATCTTATTTACAAAACAGAAATAGAGCCAACGATGTAGAAAACAAATGTGGTTACCAAGGGGAAAGGAAGGAGGGGGGATAAATGGGGAATTTGGGATTGACATATATATATATATATATAAAATATAAAACATGATCAGGACCTACTGTATAGCACAGGGAACTATACCCAATACTCTGTAATGACCTATAAGAGAAAAAAACCACAAAAGATAGTGGATAATGTGAATTCTAGGAATCTACTGCCTCACTGACTACACTAAAGCCTTTGATTGTGTGAATTACAACAAACTGGAAAATTTATAAGGAGAAGGGAATACCAGACCACCTTACTTGTCTCCTGAGAAACCTGTATACAGGTCAAGAAACAGCAATTAGAACCAGTCATGGAACAAAGGAATGGTTCAAACTAGGGAAAGGAGTATGTCAAGGCTGTATATTGTCATCCAGCTTGTTTAACTTATATGCAGAGTACCTCATGCAAAAGCCCAGGCTGGATGAATAACAAGACAAAATCAAGATTGCCAGGAGAAATATAAACAATCTCAGATATACAGATGATATACTGTAAGGGCAGAAAGTGAAGAGGAACTAAAGAACCTCTTGATGAAGGTGAAAGAGGAGAGTGAAAAAGTTGGCTTAAAGCTCAACATTCAAACAACTAAGATTATAGCATCTGGCACTATCACAGCAAATATATAGAGGAAAAGTGGAAATAGTGACTGATTTTATTTTCCTGGGTTCCAAAATCATTGCAGACTATGAAATTAAAAGATGCTTTCTCCTTGAAAGGAAAGCTATGACAAACTTAGCATGTTAAAAAGCAGAGACATCACTTTGCTGACAAAAGTCTGTATAGTCAAAGCCATAGTTTTTCCAGTAGTCATGTATGGATGTGAAAGTTGGACCATAAAGAAGGCTGAGAGCCAAAGAATTGATCTTTTCTAAGAGAAGACTCTTGAGAATCCCTTGGACAGCAAGGAGATCAAACCAGTCAGTCCTAAAGTAAATCAACTCTGAATATTCATTGGAAGGACTGATGCTAAAGCTCCAATACTTTGACCACCTGTTGCAAAGAACCTGCTCATTGGAAAAGACCCTGAATTCTGGAAAAGAGTGAGGGCAGGAGAAGTAGGCAACAGAAGATGAGATGGTTGGATGGCATCATCAACTCAAGGGACATGAGTTTGAGAAAACTCCAGAAGATAGTGAAGGACAAGGAAGGCTGCAATGCTGTAGTCCATGGGGTGGCAAAGAGTCAAACACGACTGAGCAACTGAACAATAATAATATGTGTATGTATAACTGATTCACTACTGTACATCTAAAACTAACACAACATTGTAAATCAATTACAATCCCATGAAAAGTTTTAAAAAAGAAATAAATGACACAACAAGTGTAATTTAAACAAAAGAATGATGAGAGAGCATCTGGATTTTTAATTTTGCATTTTACTGGAATTAGAAATAAGGGTTGACTATCACACGCGTAAAAACCTAAAGGAGGATGACAGGGAATCTGTACTGAAATGTTACAAAATCAAGTCCTAGTTTTACATTGCACCAGATTTAGAAAAACAGAACTATGATCATGGAAGGCAGCAGTTATGAAAAGAATATGGAGGTACTTTTTGTACCAATAATTCAATCAAGAAAGAACATTACATAGAATAGGTTAATGGAAATTATCATAAGGAAACAACACAATTTTCTTAGGGAAGAACTTTGACAGATTAATGAAGAGCTACTTATTTTCAGCAAGAAAAATATAGAATAAATCATATTCTTACATTCTGATCTCAAGTAGTAGTGCTATTCAAAAAATATGGCATAAAAATAGAGAAATAGTAACCTTGAAATCATAGCAGTTAGTCATATTAATAACATAAGGAAACAATTGATAATTTTTCCACTATTGGAAAATAAATGATGTCAGCATCTACCTTGAATGTTTTTATTGTTAGGTTGACATCTAATTTATATGATGTTATATGGTAATTCTGCTTAGGAATGTGAAAAAGTCATTGTTTTACATTTACCTACAATGGTTATGGTCTTCCCAGGTGGCACTAGTGGTGAAGAATCCACCTCCCAGTGCAGCAGATGGAAGAGAATGTGGGTTAGATCCCTGGGTTGGGAAGATTCCCTAGAGGAGGGCATAGCAACGACTCCAGTGTTCTTGCCTGGAGAATCCCATAGACAGAGGAGCCTGGTGAGCTCAATCCATGGGGTCACAAAGAGTCGGACACAACTGAAACAACTCAGTTTACCCACGCAATGGCTATACATCAGTTCAGTCGCTCAGTCATGTCTGACTCTTTGCGACCCCATGGATTGCAGCACGCCAGGCTTCCCTGTCTATCACCAACTCCTGGAGTTTACTCAAACTCATGTCCATTGAGTCGGTGATGCCATCCAGCCATCTCATCCTCTGTTGTCCCCTTCTCCTCCCGCCTTCAATATTTCCCAGCATCAGGGTCTTTTCCAATGAGTCAGTTCTTCGCATCAGGTGGCCAAAGTATTGGAGTATTGGAGTATGGCTATACATATTCATCATTATATTGCCATGTAACAAGCCATCCTAAACAGTGGCATACAAGAATAACCACCATTCATTTGATTTGCAAATCTAGGGTTTGGGCTCAGGTAGGTAGTTTGCTCAGGGTCTCTCATTGGCTTACAGTCAGATAGTGGTGGGGTCATCTTTGTGTTCTTCAAGTGTCTGGTACCTGAGCTATGAAGATTCAAAAAGCTTTGTGGGCATCTCTTTCTCTCCCATGATGGACTTTGAACATGGTCTTTCTACATGTTAAGTGAAGGTTCTCAGAGTGTGTGTCTCCAGAGATCCCAGCTGCAGCCATATGGCCTTTCTAAGCCTCAGGAGCCACAGCACGTGTGTTATGTTCTATTTGTTAAAAGTTTCAAGGGGAGGGAACATAAGCCCCGTTTCTTGATGGAAGGAATGTCAAAGATTTGGGGGACATATTTTTAAACCACTATATATTTATTTTGTGTTTCTGTAGTTTATATACCTTGCCTTTTTGTCCTCTCCCATCTTCAATACACACACCACAGATAAACTCTGGGTTGTATATATCAAAGGTCATGGATTCAATTAAACTTACTGCTTTAATTGTATGCAAAACTTTTTGGTTTTGTTCTTCTGTGATTATTTAAAATAATTACTTAAATACTTTTGTGGGAATAGGTCCTTTCATGTTTATGTCTTTGTTTTCTCCAACATTTGTAAAAGTAAATTTCTACTTTTACTTTCCAAATATCGTCTGAACTCTAAGGAAGACTACTTGGAAAAATATTAAGTTGGAATTTGTTTATGTAAATATAGTGATGATTAAAACAAGCAAGAGAAAATTAACATATCCTGTCCCAGTGAAGAGAATAAGGATGTAATATGTTCCATTTAGAAAATAAAATCCTTACCTTTGTGTGGAATAAAGCTTGTCTAGAGTAAATTAAAATGTAGCTATTTCCTTAAGTATGTGATTATTATGACTAATGAAGTCAATAATTTCAAAACTTTTTGATCAGTGATTTCAAAGCTTCTTGAAATATTGTTTTGATATACCGCACTTCTAACACCTTCCATCAACATTTTTCTCTTTATTTTAAATTAAATAAATTATTTATGATTCATGTAATAAGGAATTGATAAATAGAATAAAATATTATTTAAAGAGGGAATTGTTTTAAATTTCATCTTAAGTTTATACTTGAATCAGACTCCAGGAGACTATATTGGGGAAATAGGAATACACCTTTCCTCTGTTTTGTTGCATTCATGTAGTTGCTAATGTAACTAAAATTTTAAAGACTCCATCCAAGTAAATATTTTGGAATATGAGTATTTTTGAGTTTATTGTCAAACAAATAGTTATCCTATCTTTCCTTAATTTAACATCTCTATTGGTATTAATAACCAGAGTGTGAGAAAAAAAAAGGAGAGTTTTTATACTTTCCCCATCCAGACTAGAACTATATAAGCAGTTAATCACCAATATGTAAGTTGAGAAAAAAAAAAAAATCCTGTAAACTTAAATAACTTAGCTGAGAAAAGTACTTTGTACAAATGCAGTATTTTAGGGCTCTTAGGAAGAAACTTTTGCCCTACTTGTGAGTGAAGTAGCACAAACAGTAAAGTCCTAGAACTTGATTTTACTCTACCTTGAGCTTCCTAAGAGAATATTATTAATATAGCTAGCTTCGAAGCCAGGAGCTGCTGGGTGAAAATAGAGAACTAAAATCAAACTATTCCATACCCATCAATATCTCACCCTCTTTGAGTTTTTGCAGAAAGCTTCTTTATTACCAACTCACGTCCTTCATAAGTATTACAGTATTTATGACTAAGGGTCAGGGGCATGCATGCAGGCTAAGTCGCTTCAGTCATGATCAACTCTTTGGGACCCTATGAACCATAGCCCAGTATCCCAGGCTCCTCTGTCCATGGGATTCTCTAGGTAGGCATACTGGAATGGGTTGCCATGCCCTTCTCCAGGGGATCATCCCAACCCAGGAATCGAACCCACATCTCCTGTGGCTCCTGCAGTGCAGGTGGAGTCTTTACCACTGAGCCACTGGGGAAGCCCCAGGGGTCGGGGGAGTTTCATTTATTTCTTTGCCTTGCTTTTAAACTGTAGAAGGTGTAGACTCATAGCATATGGTTTCCTTTAGGTCTAAATTCAAAATTTCTTATTCTGTAGGTAATAGAAAGTGGTGATCTACATGGCATTATCACTGCATAGCTAAACTTTCTTCAAATTCAGCCCAGTTTTCAATTTAACTTTTCCTACAAAAGGAAGTCATGGAGAAAGTTCACCTTGATAGTAAGACAATGAGGTGATTTGTAGTTAAAAAAAAATGTGTGTGTGTGTGTGTGTGTGTGTGTGTGCGCGCGCATGCATGCACGTGCAATCTGAAGCAAAGACTATTCGTGCTTAGGCGGGTCCTGATAAAATTTCTTTATGTAATATCCCTGGTTATGTCAGAGCATCCTGACATAGATAGATAAAGATAAAGACCAAGATAAAGAGATAAATAAAAAGGCTGAAAGGACATGTGATTTGCATGGCTTTCTCTCCTACCTCAGCTTTGCAAAAAGCTGCCTCTAGGATTCAGTCAACTACACATCTTCATAATACACCGGTAAGCCAACTCAGAAACCATACTACAATGACATCCAGTTAATACCATGCAGGCTGATGAGGGAGGGGAAACTTTATTGGAAAGTGCAAAGACCTAATAGATGAATAAATGTAGGGATATATGCAGTGTAATAAACATAATAATACTCCCCATATTGATCTAAACAATACAAAAATCTATAAGCATTCTAATAAAAAGTCAAGTCATTTTTAAGTCTGGAATATTTGTATGGAATATGAAAGGTCCAAAATCAACTAATATACTTTTAATGAAAAGTGTAATGGTGAAGGACACTATTTTAGATGACAAGTTTAATATGAACACTTAGCAATGTCTAGTGAGATTGCCACAGGTGGCCAGGACGTGGAATACACAGCTTTAAGGGCTGATGTTTATATAAAGGAAATATAAATCTGTGACTTCTAGAGTTGCATTTGTGGCAGCACTGCATGTATACTTCAAACAGATTTTATATTTATAATTTTCATAGATTATTTAAAATATTTAACACAGAAAAAAGTGATAGTTCTTCCTGGGGGAGGGTAAACCTTAGTCATCTCTGATGATTCTCTTTCCTCCACCCTCACTGCACCCCATCCAGTCTACTTGTGAGTCCTTTGGTTTCCAACTCTGCACTGTAACTGTACTGCCACAGTTTCATGACTGAGCCACTGAGACAGTCTCCAAATTCATTCCCTTTTCTGCTGTTGCTCTCCAGACAGCAGGCAGAGAGATCTTTTTTTTTCTTTTTCTTACCATCATTGCTATTTAAATTTTACATAATGGAATATTTAAAATCTATATCAAAGTAGTAGGATGAGTGTACCTCTTCTTCAACTTCAATTATCAATTCATAACCAATCTTGTCTGATCGACCCTTCTGTCATCTTCCCCACTCCCCTCAGTATTTTGAAACAACCACGGACATCATATCACCTAATCAACTAATATGGAACTGCCCTAAAGTAAAATTTTGGCTTGGGACTTACTGGTTCAAAGACTTCATGCTTCCACTGCAGGGGACACAGATTCAATCCCTGGTTGGGGAACTTGCTGCAGTTTGTCTCCATGCCTCCCACCTCCCCCCCCCCCCCAAAAAGTTAAATTTTGCCTATTGGTTGGTCTTGAAAAGTAGGGAAGTTTGCTGCCCTAGTAGTGATAAGTTATTTGTCAACATCTTTACTGACTTCCAATTGTTTCCTCTTATTTTTTTCAGGATAAGTTCTAAGTTCCATCACTAGGAAAACAGATTAATGTGTTCATTTTATGTTAAACTAGTTTTTCAGGGCTACATATATAAGCACTCTCCTACTTTTGCATCAACGGTGTCCTTTGATATGAACACTTAGCAATGAAAGTTGAATGTACAAGAGATGAAAACACAGGTCAGTTACACTTCAAAAAATACTCAGAAAATCAGGTTCATGGTTATCAGAGGCAGGAATCGGGGAGGGGAAACTGGATGAGGGCAATTAGAGGTACAAACTTCCAGTTATAAGATATTAACTACTAGGGATGTGATGCATAGCTTGATAAATGCAATTAACCCGGCTGTTTGTCATCAGAGAAGGCAATGGCACGGAGAAGGCACTCCAGTACTCTTGCCTGGAAAATCCCATGGGTGGAGGAGCCTGGTAGGCTGCAGTCCATGGGGTCACGGAGAGTCGGACATAACTGAGCGACTTCACTTTCACTTTTCACTTAGAACACTGAAGTGGATTGCCATTTCCTTCTCCAGGGGATCTTCCCAATCCAGGGCTCGAACCCGGGTCTCCCTCATTGTAGACAGACGCTTTACCTCCTGAGCCACCAGGAAGTCCATTGGAGAAGGAAATGGCAACCCACTCCAGTGTTCTTGCCTGGCGAATCCCAGGGATGTGGGAGCCTGGTGGGCTGCCATCTCTGGGGTCACACAGAGTTGGACACGACTGAAGCAACTTAGCAGCAGCAGCAGCAGCATGTCATATATGAAAGTTGTTAAGAGAGCAAATTTTAAATTCTTATTACAAGGAAAAAAATTCTTCTGTTTCTTGAATTTTGTATCTATATTAAATGACACTGAAACGTGGACTGCTAGAACCCAGACTGTCTAATTAATTCTGAGAGGACTTCAAGAATGTACATTTCCAGCAAGGTCTTTGATGATATTGATATTGCTGGTCTGGGAACCGTGCTTTGAGAATCACTGGTGTAGGTTAAAGTTGACATTATTAAAATCCTTTGCAAGAGTGAGTGGAATATATGAATGGACTCTATGAGAATATATCACTGCTTTCTAAATTAATGAAGATATTATTTTTTATGGTACCATTGTAAAAAATTAACTTAAATAAGGGTAGAAAAACATGTGGTTTTTACCTTAAATACTATATATTTTGAATATTAGAATCAGAATTCACTTAGTATGTTGAACAGTGTTGATACTGAAAATTAAACCAATTACTTAACTCTTGATGTGAAACATCACCAACAGGATTTTATGTCATTATAATTTCAAAAAGCATTCTAAAATACAAGGTAACATATGTATATACATATATATATACACACATTTATACTTACACATACACACATATATTTATAAAAATATATTAGCCTTCAAAATTAAAGTGGTATTTGACATTTAGGAAATTAATAGTAAATGGATATTTGATAAGAAATTTAAACATGTCCTTTAAATTGAGATCCAAATTTCAATATCAATTTCAATATCACATCAGTTTCTAATACTAAAAGTATTTTAGGATTACTTGCATTTAACTTGATAACTCTCTGGGCTATCTGTGTCCTTTGAGAATTAAATATGAATCAGAATTACTCTAAGGCTTTTCATCAAAATCCATTAAGGGAAATTAAGCCCAAAGAGATTATCTTACATTTGACTTTGCTTAATGTGCTTACCGTATTAAATGGATACTCTACAACTAAAGATTAATTTGCTATAAAGAACTCACTTATGTAGATCTTTCTTGATATTATTGTCATACCTAAAGCTTTTTATAATGAAGTTGAATAGAATTTGTATATTTACTGATTTGTTTTTAGTTGGAAGAGTTTTAATTGTGGTTTCAAAGTAATTTTTAAGTGATTTTTAAATTTTAGGTAAATTTTAGGTACCTAAAAATTTAGGTAAATAAGTTATTGTCACTTTCTGACTGTCCTTCCAATTTATGTCTTTTTAATGCATCAGAGAGGCATAACTACATAGTATGAATTTGCAACCACGGCTACATTTGGCAAAGCATCAAGATTTCCTGGGAGAACTTGTTAAAAATATAGATTTACATATCACATCTCTAATTCTTAACAATTCTAATCCCTATGTCTAAGGAAGGACCCGGCAGTGTGATTTTCATTCCAAAGTTTCATGTTTTCACTTGAAATTGATCTTTTCTTATAGAGAAAACTTATGGAACGTGAGGAACAAATGTTTGAAAAAATGACAAATGTTTCAAGGATGCCCTGACTGACACCAAGGACTCACAGTACTGTTTTCCAATTGCTGAGGCCATATGAAAGCTTCACTTTTGCTGACTCTGGGACCAAAAAACTCCCGGCCATTGCTGAACAAGAACAACTTCTAAGAAGTAAGTCTGGCTTGAAAGTTTGTAGTATCAAGGATGACACCACCTGTCTTCTTAAACACTAATCTTGTTTCTCTGTGTTGCACCTATGTTTCTCATTTCGGAAGGGGTTAAATATGCCTTCTTCCTTTGCCTAAGGCAATACACCTGCATGCATTTTTGTTACCAAGCCTTGTGTTTCTCATGCCTATAATCTCTTGACAGTTTCATTATTACCACTGCTTCTTCATATTTAGTAGCAACACAGCTAATAATGTGCTCCTCTCATAAACTCTAGTTACTTTACCAGTTTTGTCTTTTGAAGACAAAAAGATGCTGAAACACGCAAGAAGACAATGATTACATGATCCAACAATTTGACTCTTAACTGACTTCTCTTTTCAAAATAGCCCAGAGCAAGCCAAAAGTATGAGTGGACCTGTGTAGGGATTCCTAATACTCCATGCATATCTCAAGTCCTCAAACTACATCATTATTCTAAAATAATCTAGGGGTGTGTGTGTAGTCTAAAAAATGCCTTAAAAGTACAGGCTGTCATCAACATTAGGAAAAACATCAGTGGTGGCATCATTATGAAAATATTAGGCAATATTTGTTGAGTGCTGACTAATGTTTTATTTTATTTAGAAATAGAAGGTCATTTTAAAATGCCCTTTACAAATAGAATGCCATTCCTTTGAACTATGGGATAGGTTCTTTTCTGTAGGCTCAGTTGTTTTCCTCAGCAGCTATCTAAAATATTATTCCCATTTTATACACGTGGAAAGGGAATTTTATATTAATGACTTTCAAATCCCTTCTATTTCTGACCTGCTCTGATTTACATAAATAGAAATATTGAAGATCACAATGTAAACAAAGTAATAGAACCATATTGGTCCTGGCATCAGGCTAGATGCTGGCAATCTGAAGTCACACTGTCTGTTGGGAGACTATTTATAATGTGTTAGGAGTGAAGGAATGACATGGACTGTTGAGCAACAGTTTCACAGGTGCACACCAGCATTACCTTTTTCTCTACCATGAAAATAATTTAGTTCCCTTTAACTACAATGTTGTCCTTTGATCTAGGGAAGGAGCCTGAGGGAAAAGAGGCACAAGGGTGGAACTTAGCACCTTCAGCATCTGTGTTTGTATAAACACACAGAAGAAAGACACACAACCAACCAAGAAAAACAGCCCCAGAGAAATATGTATCCTAAGGCATATTTGATCTATTTTGGGTTCATTAATATGAATGTTTGTTCTGCCTCCACAGATTTGAGATATGACAAAGCCCAGAGCCCTTCATCTGCAAAGCCTCTCTTCACTCCAGTTAATTTGCTATTGTTCTCTCATGTTGCTGATATTTCTAAATGAGTTTTAGTTGGACTAATTATCTTAATACTTTGAGAGCTTTATTGTTGAATACTGAGGGCCTTTGTCCAAAACCTTAGAAATACAGTTTCTTCATTTGTTCAGTAGAGATGGGAAAGAGTCTAAGGGAACAGTAAGATAAACTTTGTTCTTGAGCTTTTCTTGTTCTCTCTCTCTGTCTTTATATGTATTACAAACTTCCACAAATATTATTCCCTAATAATTTTAGAATATACTATTTTTCTAAAGCAGAATTAGAGAACAACATTGCAGTCATCCTCATATTTCTCATTCTCTTTTCAAAATAAGTGAGAGAAATACACAAATCCATATTCTAATGCAGTATTTTAAAGTTTTAACGGAGAGCAGAAAAGAAAATAGTTAAGATTCTTCTTAAGAACCATATTTTCAGCATTTTTTTTCATATGCAGGACCATTTTTTAAAAATTTATTTATTTATTTATTTATTTATTTTAATTTTTATTTTTACTTTATTTTACTTTACAATACTGTATTGGTTTTGCCATACATTGACATGAATCCACCACGGGTGTACATGCGATCCCAAACATGAACCCCCCTCCCCCCTCCCTCCCCACAACATCCCTCTGGGTCATCCCCATGCACCAGCCCCAAGCATGCTGTATCCTGCATCGGACATAGACTGGTGATTCGATTCTTACATGATAGTATACATGTTTCAATGCCATTCTCCCAAATCATCCCACCCTCTTAGGACCATTTTTTTTAATAGTAACTACTAACTGTCTCTGCTGTCCATATTATCCACAATCATAGCACCAGAACATGTAAAATATAGGAGTCACCCTTACCCACCTTCCATTGTGTTATCCATAAACTCTTAAGTCACTATACTCAGCTTAGTTTTAAAATTAAGGGAACATGAGAAAAAAAAAAATAGAGGAAATGAGGTAATTCAGGTTGCCTAGAAATATTGAAGGATAAATTTAGCAATGATTTTCAAGCACACAGAGACTGTGATCTCCATCTCCCCAGAGGTTAGAAAAGGAAAGAGGAGACTTAAACCACAGCCTAGGAGGATTAAGCTGGATATATAATCATAGCAGGCCAGAGTGAAAAAAACTATCAGTTCATCTGGTGAGTCCTCTCTCTTTCAGAGAAGAGGAAACTAAAGCCCTCAGAGGGAGGCTCAATGTGTAAAGTTATATTGTCAGCAGCAGGCTAAAACCTGTGGTCCTCAAGGACTCAGCCTTCTGTCAGTGAAGGAGGATAGATTTGGGAAAGGATTACCAAAAGACAAAGGGCTTTCCTTTTCAGAGTGACAAGATTTTATAAACAATCCAACAGAAAAATTATCATTTTCATTGTTGTACTAATCAGCAGAGAACATTTTAAATTATTTTCACATTGGCCCAGTAAAGGAAAAGAGAAGACATTTTCTTTCTTTCTCTCTTTCTTTTTTTTTTTTCTCTTTGGGTGTGGATTTTTTGTTTGGGTGATTCAATCATTCAGCAAATAAACTTAAGCACAGATATTTTGTTAAAGACAAGGATACAGTGGGCCTTCACTAAGAAATGCATAGCTCAGTACAGTGATGTCCCCCAAAATGTTATGTGGACAGGTGCATGCTTTTTTATGAAAATATTTTAAACAGTCTGGGAAGACAAAGATGAGAATGTTTTTTAGAGCTAAATGTATACATACATATATATATATGTATATGTTTATACATGTATGCATTTCTACTTTTTTGGTGTCAAAATACCATATATTTCATTCATGAAATGATGCTTAGGAGTAAACCTGATGTTAGAATATTTTTGCTGCCTGACTTATTACAGAAAAAATGCTGCACCATGAAATTACAAATCTGGTATAATGGAATGATTTGGTAATTATAACACTGACAAATGTGCCATGAAAAAGCACAGGCATTATGGATAAGCACAGGAACTCTGTATTCATGTTAGATTTAGCCACATCCAACAGAAAACAACACAACATCACATGAGATAAGAGAAGGCTAGAGCTAGGAAGCACAGGGTTAACAGAAGGACTGCCTATCTCTTTTCAACTCACTGCTTTATCATCTTAAAATTTGTTTTTAAAGAACTGTTGGACTCTAACATTTCATTTAGAGGAAAAAAAAACCACATTTTTAATCCTTTCATCACAAACTTAGACACGAGATACCTCTCTCAGAGTTACCATTCAATAGACTTCTTATATCTCATTGACCAGAACTATGTAGACTGTTAGATACAAGAGCGTTTGGGAAATTGATCATTTTTATCTGGGTCCACTGCTGCCACAAACAAGACTGGGGTTCTGTAGGATTGTAGTAAAAATTAAGAGGACCTTAATTTTCAAGTTCAGTAGTTTGAATAGGGAAAAAGAGAAAGAAAAGTATTGAGAAATGATGGATGTTAGCAAACAAAGTTTGTACATTATTATTTTCAACATAGTTAATTCACTTTTTTTCTTTATGAATCATTTTCTTTTTTAAAAAAATGTTTTTCCAGAAAAATATCTGATTTTATTTTTCCTATTTAGGATAACTAGCAGGTGTTTGATATTCTGTACATAGATGAGGCTTAAAAATCCAGTTGTGTGTGTTCTGGAGTGAAATAAGTGTTAGTTTTGGTAGAATTAGTAGTTTCTCCTTCCTGCTGATGCCTGTTAAAAACAAATTGCTTGCACAACATCTGTTAATGGTAATTGTCTGAGGATCATTCTATTTTTGCATATTCTTAAGCAAAATTCAATCTTTGTAATTAAAGAGCAAAGTTTTAGTAAACCCTTTTCCTGGTTTATTGTTAATAATCGAGTGTTTTAGTTAAAATATGAACTCTATTTCTTTTGAGTGGTATATAGATACATACTGCTTTATTATACAACTTATATTCTGTTTAGAAGTAATGTTTTTAAACTTGAAGTTTCATTGATTTTAGTAGTTTTCTATAGTTGCTGCAATGCTTGCTTAAAAGTAGATAGAACACTCTACTGTAGCAAAGACACAATCTTTAGCAACATTTTCTGTCTTACAATTTATGTCCAGATTATATAAAAGGTGTCACCAGTAAAGCACTTGTGTAAGTAATAAAATATTCAGTACTAATTTTACAGTAAAGCAACTCTCAATATTGAAGAACTAGGGCTAAATATTTAAGTTACTATTTACTATTTTGTATTCAGATTTGAAGTAGAGACACATTCATCTTCAAAATTTGGTGAACAGTTTAAGTTCACATAACATTTAAAATTTTGTGGCTGAAATACAGAATCAGATAAATCCTCAAGTTTTCAATATGTTTCATAATTGTATCTATAACTGAAACTAGACAAAGAAAATTATTGATTGCTTTAATTTTCTGAGTTTCATGACTGACATCTGAAAGTGCTTAAACTCCATTTTTGTTTTGAAAACCACAATTCACAGTTAGGTAACCTAAACTCATTGTAGTGGGATCTTCACATTAAAGTAGTTTGGTATAGATGTTTGTGCTCTATTGTAGCAATAATTATACATAATTTATTTAATTCTGAAACCAAGTGGGGTCCTGTGGGGAGGGAAACACTTTTGTGTCCCATTTTTTGTAGGTGAGACTCCAGTCTCCATGACCTTTCCTGAGTTTCCAAGGGAAGATTTGAACAGATCCTAGTCAAGGGGGGAACAGCCAGGAAATCACTTGTGGCAAGATTAGAGGGACTGGAGAATCTCATGAAGATTAGGAGATGCGATTAAGGAAGTGCAAGGCCTGCACACAGTCTAATCTTGTCAGAGACACTATGAAAAACCCTAGAACAATTCCTCCACAGTTGGGACACATTTTTTCTTGAAAGGAGTCCACTCTCTCTCCCTTTGCCTGGCAAAGCAATCAAGTCCAATCCTCTAAAGAACAATATTGCATAGGAACCTGGAATGTTGGGTTCATGAATCAAGATAAATTGGACATGGTCAATTAGGAGATGGCAGGAGTGAACATCAACATTTTAGCATTCAGTGAACTCCAATGAACAAGAATGGGTGAATTCACATGACCATTAAATCTACTATTGTGGGCAAGAAACCCTTAGAAGAAATGGAATAGCCCTTGTATTCAAAAAAAAAGAGTCCAAAATGCAGTACTTGGGTGCAATCTCAAAAACAACAGAATGATCTCAGTTTGTTTGCTAGGTGAGCCATTCAGCATCACAGCAATCCAAGTTTATGACCCAACCACAGATGTCAGAGAAGTTGAATGATTCTATGAAGACCTAGAAGATGTTCTAGACTAACACCACAAAAAGATGTCCTTCTCAACATAGGGGTTTGGAATGCAAAAGTAGGAAGTCAAGAGATACCAGGAGTAACAGGCAAGTCTGGCCTTAGAGTACAAAATGAAACAAGGCAAAGGCTAACAGAGTTTTGCCAAGAAAACACACTGGTCATAGCAAACACTCTCTTCCCACAGCACAAGAAATGACTCTACACATGGAGATCACCAGATGGTCTATATTGACATCAGATTGATTATATTCTTTGCAGTCAAAGAAGGAGAAGCCCTGTACTGTCAGCAAAAACAAGACTTGGAGCTAACTGTGGCTCAGATCATGAGCTCTGTATTGCAAAATACAGATTTAAATTGAAAAAAACTAGGGAAAAACCACTAGGCCATTCAGATATGACCTAAATCTTATGATTATACAGTAGAGGTGATGAACAGATACAAGGGATTAGTTTTAATAGGATGCCTGAAGAAATATGTATGGAGGTTCATGACGCTGTACAGGAGGCAATGACCAAAACCATTCCATAGAGAAAGAAATGCGAGAAGACAAAACGGTTGTCTAAGGAGGCCTTACAAATAGCTAAGAAAAGAAGAAAGCAAAAGGCAAGGAGGAAGGGAAAGATATACCCATCTGAAAGCAGAGTTCCAAAGAATAACAAAGAGAGGTAAAGAAGCCTTCTTAACTGAACAATGCGAAGAAATAGAGGAAAACAACAGAATAGGAAAGAATGGAGATCTCTTCAAGAAAATTAGAGATACCAAGGAAACATTTCATGCCAGTTCAGTTCAGTTCAGTCTCTCAGTCATGTCTGACTCTTTGCGACACCGTGAATTGCAGCACACCAGCCCTCCCTTTCCATCACCAATTCCCCGTGTTCACTCAGACTCACGTCCATCGAGTCGGTGATGCCTTCCAGCCATCTCATCCTCTGTCGTCCCCTTCTCCTCCTGCCCCTAGTCCCTCCCAGCATCAGAGTCTTTTCCAATGAGTCAACTGTTCACATGAGGTGGCCAAAGTATTGGAGTTTCAGCCTCAGCATCATTCCTTCCAAAGAATACCTAAGACTGATCTCCTTTAGGATGGACTGGTTGAATCTCCTTGTAATCCAAGGGACTCTCAAGAGTCTTCTCCAACATGAGCACAATAAAGGAGCCTCCACCAGGCTCCTCCATCCATGGGATTTTCCAGGCAAGAATACTGGAGTGGTGCAAAATGCCAGACTGGGTGAAGCACAAGATGGAATCAAGATTGCTGAGAAAAACATCAATAACCTCAAATGGGCAAATGATACCACCCTCATGGCAGAAAGAGAAGAGGAATTAAAGAGCCTCTTGATGAACGTTAAAAAGGAGAGTAAAATAGCTGGCTTAAAACTCAACATTCAAAAAACCAGGATCATGGAATCTGGTCCCATCATTTCATGGCAAATAAATGAGGGAAAAAATGGAAACAGTGGCAGATGTTTTTTCTTGGTCTCCCAAATCACTGCAGACTGTAACTGCAGCCATGATATGAAAAGATGCTTGTTCCTTGGGAGGAAAGCTATGGCAAACCTAGACATCATTTTAAAAAGCAGAGATAATCACTTTGCCAACAGATGTCTGCATAAACAAAGCTATGGTTTTTCCAGGAGTCATGTACAGATGTTAAGTGTTGGACTATAAGGAAGGCTGAGCACTGAAGAACTGATGCTTTTGAATTGTGGTGTTGGAGAAGACTCTTGAGAGTCCCTTGAACAGCAAGGATATCAAACCAGTCAATCCTAAAGGAAATCAACACTAAATATTCATTGGAAGGACTGATGCTGAAGCTGAAGCTCCAATACTTTGGCCACCTGATGTGAAGAGCTGACTCACTGGAAAAAGGCCCTGATGCTGGGAAAGATTGAGAGCAAGAGAAGGGGATGACAGATGATGAGATTTGGATGGCATCACTAACTCAATGGTTGTAAATTTGGACAAACTCTGGTTGACAGTGAAGGACAGGGAAGTCTTGAGTTCTGCAGTCCATGGGGTCACAAAGAATCAGACATGACTTAGCAACTGAACAACATAACATCTTCACCCAAAACTCTATCTCTGAGATTTGATCTGGCACCTATCTAGAGAAACTGAGCTTTTGGCATCGATTTCAAGAAAAAAAAAAAAAGGTTCCTTCCTATGCAACTCAAAGTAAGTGCATAAAGGCAGACCTGGGAGCTGTTATAAGTTTGTTTCCAGACCACTGTAGTAAAGTGAGTCACACATGAATTTTTACATTTCTCAGTACATATAAATTATGATTCTATTATGCCATAGTCTAGTAAGTGTGTGATAGCCACTAGTGATTTCCCTGGTGGCTCAGATGGTAAAAATGTCTGCCTACAACTCAGGAGACCTGGGTTTGATACCTGAGTCAGGAAGATTCCCTGGAGAAGGAAATGGCAACCCATTCCAGTATTCTTGCCTTGAAAATCTCGTGGACAGAGAAGCCTGGTAGGCTACAGTCCAAAGGGGTCGCAAAGAGTCTAACATGACTGAGTGACTTCACTTTCACTTTCAGTAAGTGTGTGATAGCATTATGTCTGAAGAAAAGTATATATATCTTAGAAGTGTTTTAACCATCATCTGAGCCTTAAACTAGTTGTAATCTTTTTGCAGTTGTAACATCAAAGATCACTGGTCACAGGTCACCATAACAAATATAATAATAAGGAAAGAGTCTGAAGGCTTCCCTAGACTCAGTGGTAAAGAATCCGCCTGCCAATGCAGGGGACATGGGTTTTATTCCTGGTCTGGGAAGATCCCACATGCTACAAATAACTAAGTCCGTGCACCACATCTATTAAGCCTGAGCTCTAGACCCAGGAAGTGCATCTACCAAGCTCATGTACTACAACTACTATAGCCTGTGTTCCCCTAGAGCCTGGGCTGCACGAGAGAAGCCACTGCAATGAGAAGCTTGTGTACTGCAGCGAATAGTAGCCCCTGCCTGCTGCAACTTGGGAACAGTCCACACAGCAATGAAGACCCAACAGAGATAAAAATGAATGAATATTTTTTTAAAAAGCTTGAAATATGATGAGAATTATCAGAATGTGAAATAGAGACACCAAAGGAGCAGATGCAGTTGGAAAAAATGGCCCCAATAGACTCTCTGCACAGAGTTGCTCCAAACCTTCAATTTGTAAAATACTTAGTATTTGTGAAGTGCAATGAAGCAAAGTATGCTGAAAGGAAGAAAGCCTGAATGCTGTTCTGTGTGTGTGTAGATGTGTGTGCATGTGCGTGGCAGAGAGGGAGTTCCCTTGCTTACTTATTGATAGCCATTGTCCCAGTATAGTAAAGTGACAATACTTGGTGGTAAGCCTACAATATCCTACTTTGATCTCCTTTTAGTGAGTCATCCAAATTACTCAAAAGGACAAAAGCAACAGGGAAGAATGACTCATTTCATTTATAGTTAACTCAGCCTTTCTGTTTCTAGAATGTGGCACACCTTGTCTTTCCTGCTTAGAAAATGCCTGAGGTTTGTAATTCAGATCTGTGTTTGGGTTTCCTAGTCAACCTAAAAGTTTATGATAATATCATATGGAAAACCCAGCTTATGCTAAAATTACACAAGACACAATCATGAAGTGAATAAAATGAGCTTTTATTAGGGAATTTGGGGGAGAAGAAAACCAATGAAAATGTAAGGTTTATGACAAGTTTTCCTATATAATTCCTATATTTTTTTTAATAGATACTCTCTCTAAGAATGACCTTTTCATAATTGCATTATCTGGTATAAAGTTTGACTTTGAAAATGTGGGCTTTTTGAACAGCTTACAACAAATGAAAGATAATTTTTTGACTAGGCAATATATTCACAGGGTTCAAAACCAATAAACTGTAAAAAAATGAACAGTGAAAAATTTTCCATTCATCCATGTCCTCCCTCCATCTAAACACTATCTACCCAACTCCTACACATAACTGCTCCTAGTAACTTTTGTATAATTCATACGTATATCCTTCCTGTTTCTTTATGTGCATATATTATTTGTCCCATTTTTACAGAAAGTTTAGTATACATGTTATTTTAAGCACTAACTTTTCCTCTAGTATATTGGAGACTTTTATCATCAGTCTGTTCATGGAACTTTTTAAACAATAGGGGTATAATTGCAATATAGCACTATATTAGTTTCAGGTGTACAGAATAGTGCTTCAGTATTTGTATATATTGTAAGATGATCACCAGAATGTTAAGATCTGTCACCACGTATGGGGCTTCTCAGGTGGCTCAGTAGTAGAGAATCTGCCTGCCAATATAGGAGACATGGATTTAATCCCTGAGTTGGGAAGATACTCTGGAGGAGGAAACGGCAACCCACTGAAGTATTCTTGCCCAGAAATTTCCATGGACAGAGGAGCCTGGCAGTTATAATCCATGGGGTCACAAAGAGCTGGACACAATTGAGCACACATATAGACACCACACGGAGAAGGCAATGGCACCCCACTCCAGTACTCTTCCCTGGAAAGTCCCATGGATGGAGGAGCCTGGTGGGATGCCGTCTATGGGGTTGCACAGAGTCGGACACGACTGAAGTGACTTAGCAGCAGCAGCAGAGACACCACATAGTTACAGAATGTTTTTTTTCTTGTGATGAGGACTTTTAAGATCTATTCCTTAGCAAATTTCAAATATGGAAATTACATTAATATTATAGTAATATTAACTATAGTCATCATGCTGTACCTTACTTGTGGACCTTAATGCAAACTCATTAAATACAAAGAGTAGCACTGTGACTAGAGAGAAATTAGGATAAATTCTGGGCCGTATAGATGTGACACTTAAATTATAACCCCCAGGCAAATAGAACTGTCTGTTATATTTAGATTTAACAAAGTGTAAACATAGATTTCTCTCTATTCTGTAGTGCTATCATAAAAATTTAATCATAAATTAATAATAATGCTAATTAATAAAAAATGGTGTTTTGAAGCAATTTAATTGTATCATAAACTTAGTTTTTAGATAGTTAATATTCTCTATTTTTTAAGGTAATTATCATATAAAGTAAGGGAATGGGAAGGCTTTTCATAGATATATCATGCAGAATAGGAATCTCTGAACAACTAGACCTAAAAATAAAGGGAATCAAGTTCTTCCTAATAAAACTCATTAAAAGATAATCATTATTTAAATAATTCATTATTTTGAACTAATGCTTAAAATGTTGTGTTTTATTTTTACCATGTGTATTTTTACAATCTTTAATGAAAAGAAGTAGGATATAAGGAAGCGGTTATATGTTTATTCTTAAAGAATATACCTCCAAAGTTTTGCTCTTTCAGTTCAGTTCAGTCGCTCAGTCAGGTCTGACTCTTTGTGACCCCATGAACCACAGGACGCCAGGTCTCCCTGTCCATCACCAACTCCCAGAGTCCACCAAAACCCATGCCCACTGAGTCGGTGATGCCATCCAACCATCTAATCTTCTGTTGACCCCTTCTCCTCCTGCCCTCAATGTTTCCCAGCATCAGGGTCTTTTCAAATGAGTCAGCTCTTCGCACCAGGTGGCCAAAGTACTGGAGTTTCAGCTTCAATATCAGTCCTTCCAATGAACACCCAGGAGTGATCTCCTTTAGGATGGACTAGTTGGATCTCCTTGCAGTCCAAGGAATACTCAAGAGTCTTCTCCAACACCACAGTTCAAAAGCATCAACTCTTTGGTGATCAGCTTTCTTTATAGTCCAACTCTCACATCCATACATGACCACTGGAAAAACCATAGCCTTGATTAGACGGACCTTTGTTGACAAAGAAAAGTCTCTGCTTTTTAGTATGCTGTCTAGGGTGGTAATAACTTTCCTTCCAAGGAGTAAGCGTCTTAATTTCATGGCTACAGTCACCATCTGCAGTGATTCTGGAGCCCAAAAAAATATAGTAAGCCACTGTTTCCACATCTATTTGCCATGAAATGATGGGACCAGATGCCATGATCTTAGTTTTCTGAATGTTGAGCTTTAAGTCAACTTTTTCACTCTCCTTTTTCACTTTCATCAAGAGGCTCTTTAGTTCTTCTTCATTTTCTGCCATAAGGGTGGCATCATCTGCATATCTGAGGTTATTGTTATTTCTCCCGGCAATCTTGATTCCAGCTTGTGCTTCCTCCAGCCCAGCATTTCTTATGATGGACTCTGAATAGAAGTTAAATAAGCAGGGTGAGAATATACAGCCTTGATGTACTCCTTTTCCTATTTGGAACCAGTCTGTTGTTCCATGTCCAGTTCTAATTCTTGCTTCCTGACCTGCATACAGATTCCTCAAGAAGCAGGTCAGGTGGTCTGGTATTCCCATCTCTTTCAGAATTTTCCACAGTTTATTGTGATCCACACAGTCAAAGGCTTTGGCATAGTCAATAAAGCAGAAGTAGTTGTTTTTCTGAAACTCTCTTGCTTTTTCCATGATCCAGCGGATGTTGGCAATTTGATCTCTGGTTCCTCTGCCTTTTCTAAATCCAGCTTGAACATCTGGAAGTTCACAGTTCACGTATTGCTGAAGCCTGGCTTGGAGAATTTTGAGCATTACTTTACTAGCGTGTGAGATGAGTGCAATTGTGTGGTAGTTTGAGCATTCTTTGGCATTGCCTTTCTTTGGGATTGGAATGAAAACTGACCTTTTCCAGTCCTGTAGCCACTGCTGAGTATTCCAAATTTGCTGACATACTGAGTGCAAAACTTTCACAGCATCATCTTCCAGGACTTGAAATAGCTCAACTGGAATTCTATCCCCTCCACTAGCTTTGTTCGTAGTGATACTTCCTAAGGCCCACTTGACTTCTCATTCCAGGATGTCTGGCTCTAGGTGAGTGATCACGCTATCGTGATTATCTGGGTCATAAAGATCTTTTTGTACAGTTCTTCTGTGTATTCTTGCCACTTCTTCTTAATATCTTCTGCTTCTGTTAGATCCATACCATTTCTGTCCTTTATTGAGCCCATCTTTGCATGACATGTTCCCTTGGTATCTCTAATTTTCTTGAAGAGATCTCTAGTCTTTCCCATTCTGTTCTTTTCCTCTATTTCTTTGCATTGATCACTGAGGAAGGCTTTCTTATCTCTTCTTGCTATTCTTTGGAACTCTGCATTCAGATGCTTATATCTTTCCTTTTCTCCTTTGCTTTTTGCTTCCCTTCTTTTCACAGCTATTTGTAAGGCCTCCTCAGACAGCCATTTTGCTTTTTGGTATTTCTTTTTCTTGGGGATGGTCTTGATTCCTGTCTCCTGTACAATGTCACGAACCTCTGTCCGTAGTTCATCAGGCACTCTGTCTGTCATATCTAGTCCCTTAAATCTATTTCTCACTTCCACTGTATAGTCATACTGCTAATGCTGCTAAGTCACTTCAGTCGTGTCCGACTTTGTGCAACCCCATAGATGACAGCCCACCAGGCTCCCCTGTCCCTGGGATTCTCCAGGCAACAACACTGGAGTGGGTTGCCATTTCCTTCTCCAATGCATAAAAGTGAAAAGTGAAAGTGAAGTCGCTCAGTCCTGTCCGACTCAGCGACCCCATGGGCTAAAGCCTACCAGGCTCATCCGCCCATGGGATTTTCCAGGCAGGAGTACTGGAGTGAGGTGCCATTGCCTTCTCCGGAATAGTCATAAGGGATTTGATTTAGGTCATACCTGTATGGTGTAGTGGTTTATGCTTAAATAAACCTACTATTTTATAAATTGCTTTAAAACCATTCTGAAAGAGTAAATAAACCTATCATTAAGTGCATAAAGATACATTTCAGAATATCAAATGAAGCTAAAAGTAAAAATTAGACCTCAACATTTTCAAATTGGAAAATAGAAACCATTTTCAAGCTACTTAATGAAAACTAAATTAGGATTTAAAATAACTTGTTTTCCCTCACTCCACTTTTAAATATACCAAGAAAGTTTTTGAATAATAGAGAAAAGGTAAAGATTATTTGCTCTAAATGATCAGATAGTTTCTTAGATGCTACTTTTTGTTACATCTATATCCACCCTCACACACAGAGTGGTTATGAGGTCAGAGTGCTAAAAAATCTCTATTCTCAAAATATAAGCATGAAATTTGCCATTTGATTCAGTAATTCTACTCATAGGTATATAGCCAAATAACTGAGTGCTCCTTAGACTACTGACTTCTACAGAACATTATCACATAATTACAAGTAAAAAGGAGAATGGAGAGAGTGGAGAGGGAGAGGGGAAGGGAGGCAGAAAAATCATAAATATAAATAATCATAATTTTTAGACAATTTCCCCATCTTTGCATGCTTTCTACTCTCACATTAGTGTCAAATTTTCCAGCAGACATTTCTAACCATAGCACTGAAACCGAAGTTCTCCTGTGTATAATTATGTTCTATCTTCTTTAAATAAATGCCTCTTGTGTTGTGGGACTAGACCTGGTCAGTAAAGTTAGACTTTCATTACAGAAGCAAGCATATTTCCAAAACCATCCAGCAGCCTGGCCAAGCCATGGAGGCTTCACTGCTTTTTTGAGGAAAACAAAACAAAGCCCCAAACTGACAAATACGGACAACCCAATATAGGCTGTGGTCTTAAAGCAATTAGTGTGTTGAATTATAGGACTCAGTTTCAGGAAAGGAAATCCTAGATATTATCACTCAATATTGAATATGAAGTGTAATGAAAACTATTTGACCAAAAAAATCTTTACTCTTGCATCAAAGTTCCACAAAATTAAAGAAAATTTTTCCTTATAATGTTTCCTCTTTGTGTAGTAGCTGTAGTTGTGTGGTAGTGTGGTTGGTATATGCAATCCATTATATCTATTTAAATTGTTTAGCTCTTTGCTATGAGTAAACTGTAATCTCGTATTATGTACAACTGCATTGTTCACATATTCTTTGTTAATTTTACCTTTTGTTGCTAAGAGTAGAGGTGAACCAGCAAGACAGAACACTGACCACTGTTATTAGCAGTTAGTGCAAGGCTGCTCTGGTTTCATTTGATCTCATTTCATTTTTCTCCTTCTCTCTGATCCCCACTCTTATTCTACTTTCTACTTAGGCATTTTCTTTGATATGTTTGCTAGATATCCCTAAAATTAACAAATTATTGGAAAATAATTTTAAAATTTCTGGTTCTTTAATAGCTACATAAGTATTTATCTACTTTATTCATGCAGCACTTTTTGAGCCATGTCTGTGCTATTGTCCAGTATTTAGTTTCTTACTTCTACCGCAGTGTTGCATTCTATAGTGAACATCAATCATTATGTTACTTTTTCATTTCCCCAACAATTTCCTCTAGGTTATTCCAGCTGCCACAACCACAAATAATGCCACCATAAGCTTACTGAACAAAGTGCCCATGTGATGACCATGTGAGAATTTTACTACCATTTTAATAAGAGCACATTCACCTTTAACTTGCTCACCTTATATATTTCAGAACTGCAATGGACCAATAAAAGCTACTACGTCTGTTTCATTCCCCACCCTCTGCCCGCCTCCTCCTTTGTGAATAAGAGCATTTCGTGTGACTATTTGTTCTACCTGAGTATATTGGCAGTGTGGGAGGCAGAAAATATTTTTATGTCTCCCAGTTGAGAAGAGACACATGTGGGCTTGGTCATACATCACCCAGAGATCCTGGACTTTGAGCTTGATGCCCATGAGTAGATGCAAATTTGGACTGAGTGTAGCTTGCCAGTAAGAAGGAGAGTGGGCCAAATGACCAGAAGGGCAAATTGTGCTTACTATAATACTGCTCATGAAATATTTCTGGCTCTCTACCCTTGGGGCAAATAATGGAGTGGGACAGTGTGACAGGGTGACATGTCAATTCTGGCCCAACCATTGAATCCCTCCAGGACACTTTTTTCATCTGCTACATCAACCAGTAATATTGCAGATTTTTTTCTTCGTCAGTCTGTATCCAGACATGAGGATAATATCTAGAAAACCCTCCACAAGATCTATAATGGACATATAATATAAGAATAAATTAATGTTGGTTTGATATTTTGAAAGTATCTGTTACCGGAGCATTCAGTTCAGTTCAGTCGCTCAGTCGTGTCCGACTTTTTGCAACCCCATGAATCGCAGCATGCCAGGCCTCCCTGTCCATCACCAACTTCTGGAATTCACCCAAACTCATGTGCATCGAGTCGGTGATGCCATCTAGCCATCTCATTTTCTGTTGTCCCCTTCTCCTCCTACCCCCAATCCCTCCCAGCATCAGGGTCCTTCCCAATGAGTCAACTCATTGGAAATACTTTTGCACGAGGTGGCCAAAGTATTGGAGTTTCAGCCTCAGCATCAGTCTTTCCAATGAACACCCAGGACTGATCTCCTTTAGGATGGGCTGGTTGGATCTCCTTGCAGTCCATGGGACACTCAAGAGTCTTCTCCATCACCCCAGTTCAAAAGCATCAAGTCTCTGGCACTCAGCTTTCTTCACAATCCAACTCTCCCATCCATACACGACTACTGGAAAAACCATAGCTTTGACTAGACGGAACTTTGTTGGTAAAGTAATATCTCTGCTTTTTTATTATGCTATCTAGGTTGGTCATAACATTCCTTCCAAGGAGTAAGCATCTTTTAATATCATGGCTGCAATCACTATCTGCAGTGATTTTAGAGCCCTCCAAAATAAAGTCTGACACTGTTTCCACTGTTTCCCATCTATTGTTTCACATGCCATGAAGTGATGGGACCAGATGCCATGATCTTATTTTTCTGAATGCTGAGCTTTAAGCCAATTTTTTCACTCTCCTCTTTCACTTTCAGCAAGAGGCTCTTTAGTTCTTTTTCACTTTCTGCCATAAGGGTGGTGTCATCTGCATATCTGAGGTTATTGGTATTTCTCCCAGCAATCTCGATTCCAGCTTGTGCTTCTTCCAGCCCACGTTCTAACCTAAAACTGATAAAACCATATATACCTAAATAAGATCACAGAATCATTGGGTAATTGCATTCATAATTTTGCTAAACACAACAATATTCCGTAAATCCTTGCTAACACTTGATATTAACCTTTTTCTAATTTTTGCCATTTTTCATGTATAAAGATTTCCTGCCGCTTGTTAGGTTGATTCCTACATACTTAGAAGTTTTTCACTGCCATTGTGAACTTTTCTATTTAATAATCTCACATATGTTGTTGCTAATCTTGAGGAGAGTTATTAATTTTTGTAAGTTGGTCTGGTACTGGTTGTCATTTTTGGATACTCTTATTAACTATTTATGAGGGGGTGTTTTTGTGTAGGTGACTATATGAAATAATGGCAGTATCATCTCTCTCTTCCAATTCATAAATCTGCCATTTGTTGTCTTATAATATTAATGAGAAATTCTAATATCATACCAAACATTAGCATAGGTGTTCAGTTCTAGAATTTAATGAGGATGATACTAAAATTTTTTTGTAAAATGAAAGTTGTTTCATTTTCAGAATAGACAATGGGTTGAGGTGAGGAAAAAATAAAGGACATGAGATCTAGAGAATATGAAGAGTTCGCTGTTATCATCTTGCTCAGTCATGTCTGACTCTTTGGGACTCCATGGATTGTAGCCAAGCTCCTCTGTCCATGGATTTTTGGGTCTTTTTCTGAGAGTAGTGCCATTTATGGTGACAGGGGCTAGAGCCCAGGAGCTGTGCTAGATCGGATGACTGACCTCAGGGGTGCTGACAAGTCTCTTAGCCAGGTGTTCAGTCATGTGAGTGCAAATACTGACCTGTAATCTGTGATTTTCCTGCCAGCTAAGTGTCCAGATGTCATACGAGTTATTCAATACCATCTTCATGTAAATATCAGAAAATTTTAACTATTTCATCTAATTTTTAGAATAGTAGATTAAAATATATTAAAGTTTAAAATGTTAAAGCAACTCACTTCTTTGGGAAACATTAACTATCAGATTGTTATATTTAATGCAAAGAAATGTATTGCATGATTCTTTATTTTTTTGGTATAGCACACTAAAATAAGTTAAGATTACGAAGAATATATGTGCATGTCAAATTAAAGTCATTAGATACTTCTCAGAAACAGATACTAATATACGTATTTCTTTTCTCATAATGTATTAATCTTGAACTGTGGATAAGTTATTATTTGGAGCTATCAAAGGCAAAAGTACATTAAGCAGATTAGACATAAACTCCAGCTTTTGCAGAATTCCTTAGTCTGGATCCACAATTTATTGATGTTATTGTATCATTCAGAATAGTGTTTGGAGTTGCGGTTTTTCACTATCACATGGAGGATATAATAGCTCTTTCACAATGTTTGTATTTCTTTCACAAAGTCTGATTTTGTGTGTATATCACTAGAATTACCCAATACAACTCGAATCTTATCCCCATAGATATTTATTAATACTACAACCTCTTCTTGGGTTGTACTCCTTGCATAAATGACCTGTGATTTCTAAATGATCTGTTTAATTAGAATTTTGCACATTAGGAAGATTCATACACGTAACCAATTCAATCTAGAATTAGATGATAAAGAGATCACAATTTACTTAAGTCATTTTAAATTTTCATTTCCTTTAAAGTTTTGATATGGTATATTTCATATTTCAAGGTTTACTTATGACACAATTTGTTTAATGAGCAGAAGACTATTTTTCACATAGTTCATTTCACTGTTAATCACCTACATTCAGAACTATGTTCTGAAACAGTTACAATGACTAACGAGTTTATGCCAGTTATTGCTGACAGTTATTAGTGCTATAATTTGGTGATGTGTTTTTCACATTGTTTTGAACAATACTGCAGTCATGCAAGCAATTTGTTGATTTTTCAAATAAGCAACCAAATGCAATTGAGCAGATGTAACAGAAACAAAGGCATCAAATGACCTCTAAAATAAATCCAAATCTCTATTATAAAGATTCAGCTGTCATCAAATGATTTCTGAATTTCTTCCCCTAGCCATGCTATAATTGAGATGAAAACTAATTGACATAATTTTAACAAGTTCCAATCCTACAACACTAATTTCCCACTAAATGTAATAACCACTGAGAAATCTAGCCAACTGCTTTGAAGCTGATTCTAACACTAGTCTCTACCTACTTTATGATGAAGTTTCAGAGCTTTTTCTTTTTCTTGAGTCTTATATAGTAAGACTCCTTCATTTTGTACTCCAGAGACAAACTTGCCTCTTACTCCAGGTACCTCTTAACTTACTACTTTTACATTTCAATCCCCTATGAGAATAGGATATCTTTTGTGGTGTTAGATCTAGTAGGTCTTGTAGGTTTTGTAGGTCTTCACAGAACTGATCAACTTCAGCTTCTTTGGCATCAGTGGTTGGGGTACAGACTTGAATTACTGTGATGTTGAATGGTTTGCCTTGGAAACGAATTAAGATCATGCTGTCATTTTTGAGGTGGTACCCAAGTACTGCATTTCAGACTGTTTTGTTGATTATGAGGGTTATTCCATTTCTTCTAAGAGGTTCTTGCCCACAGTATTAGATATAATGGTGACCTAAATTAAATTCACCCATTCCTGTTCACTGATTCCTAAGATGTCAGTGGAATCAATTTGTCATCTCCTGCCATTTCCTAATTGACCACGTCCAATTTACCTTGATTCATGGACCTAACATTCTAGGTTCCTATGCAATACTGTTCCTTAACAGCATCGGATTTTACTTTCATCACCAGACACATCCACAACTGAGTGTTGTTTCTGCTTATTTCTAATAATGTGACAAAAATCAGTGGGATTCACATTAGAATTATTCAAATTCTTCTAGATAGACACATTTCCAGATGTAGGAAGTATAATCTTCTAAATAGTCAGTCATCTTGACTCATTGCATCCAGCAGCAATATTTACACTTCTCCATAAATGATAATCTGAGTATTCCAAGGGAGATGATTAATGCTTTGAAATTGATTCTACACTTGTCTCCAAAGCTTATAGGGCTTAGTCAAAGGACATAAATATGCTTCCCTAGTGGACCCAGTGGTAAAGAATCTGCCTGCAATGCAGGAGATGAGGCAGGAACTGTGGGTCCTATCTCTGGGTCAGGGAGGTTCCCTGGGGAAGGAAATGGCAACCCACTCCAGTATTCTTGCCTGGAGAATCCCATAGACAGAGGAGCCTGACAGGCTACAGACCATGGGGTTGCAAAAGAGTCAGATATGACTTAGCAACTAAACAAAACCAACAAGGGCATGACGGTGACAAGTATTTGAACTTCTCACAGAGTATACTTCATATTCTACATCACTGATGTGCAGAAACCATTCCATGTCTCTTTTCTAGTTCCTGGAAGTTGCCAGTGATCTTTAGCATTCCTTGACTTGTAGACATATCACTACAATCCTTGTTTCTCTGTTAGTATCACCTTCTTCACTCTGTTCATGTGTATCCTTTTTGTCTTCTTTAAGAACATTCTCCTTGGATTTTGGGCACATCCTAATCCAGTGTGATCTGATCTTGAACAAAACCCTAGTTACATTAGTAAAGACCCTCTTTCCAAATAAGATCACATTATAGGTTCTAATTTGACACAATTTTTTTTTTAATAACACTCTTTAACAAACTACAGGTATGAAAAAAAATGAGGCCATTGGTAAATATTATTGAAAATCATATCTTTTATTTCTAGGTATTCAGTTCAGTTCAATTCAGTCACTCAGTCCTGTCCAACTCTTTGCAACCCTAATGGAGTGCAGCACACCAGGCCTCCCTGTTCATCACCAACTCCCAGAGTTTACTCAAACTCACGTCCATTAAGTGATGCCTTCCAACCATCTCATCCTCTGTAGTTCCCTTCTCCTCCCAGTCAATCATTCCAAGCATCAGGGTCTTTTCCAATGAGTCAGTTCTTCACATCAGGTGGCCAGAGTATTAGTTTCAGCTTCAACATCCAATGAATACTCAGGACTGATCTCCTTTGGGATGGACTGTTTGTATCTCCTTGCAGTCCAAGGGACTCTCAAGAGTCTTCTCCAACATCACAGTTCAAAAGCATCAATTCTTCAGTGCTCAGCTTTCTTTATAGTCCAACTCTCACATCCATACATGACTACTGGAAAAACCATAGCTTTGACTAGATGGACCTTTGTTGACAAAGTAATGTCTCTGCTTTTTAATATGCTGTCTAGGTTGGTCATAACTTTTCTTCCAAGGAGCAAGTGTCTTTTAATTTCATGGCTGCAGTCACCATCTGCAGTGACTTTGGAGTCCCCAAAAATAAACCCTGTCACTGTTTCCCCATCTATTTGCCATGAAGTGATGGGACCAGATGCCGTGATCTTAATTTTCTGAATGTTGAGTTTTAAGTCAACTTTTTCACTCTCCTGTTTCACTTTCATCAAGAGACTCTTTAGTTCTTCTTCACTTTCTGCCATAAGGGTGGTGTCATCTGCATATCTGAGGTTATTGATATTTCTCCCAGCAATCTTTATTCCAGCTTGTGCTTCATTCACCCAGCATTTCTCATGATATATTCTGCATATAAGTTAAATAAGCAGGGTGACAATATACAGCCTTGATGTACTCCTTTTCCAATTTGGAATCAATCTGTTGAACCATGTCCAGTTCTATCTGTTGCTTCTTGACTTGCATACAGATTTCTCAGGAGGCAGATCAGGTAATCTGGTATTCCCATCTCTTGAAGAATTTTCCACAGCTTGTGGTAACCCACACAGTTAAAGGCTTTGGTGTAGTCAATAAAGCAGAAGTAGATGTTCTTCTGGAACTCTCTTGATTTCCTGATGATCCAACAAATGTTGGCAATTTGATCTCTGGTTCCTCTGCCTTTTCTAAATCCAGCTTGAATATCTGGAGGTTCACGGTTCATGCACTGTTGAAGGCTGGCTTGGAGAATTTTGAGCATCACTTTGCTAGCCTGTGAGAGGAGTGCAATTGTGCAGTAGTTTGAATATTCTTTGGCATTGCCTTTCTTTGGCACTGAAATGAAAACTGACTTTTCCAGTCCTGTGGCCACTGCTGAGTTTTCCAAATTTGCTGGCAGATTGAATGCAGCACTTTCACAGCACCATCTTTTAGGATTTGAAATAGCTCAATTGGAATTCCATCCCCTTCACTAACTTTGTTTGTAGTGATGTTCATAGTGATGCTTCCTAAGGCCCACTTGACTTTGCATTCCAGGATGTCTGGCTCTAGGTGAGTGACCATGCCATTGTGATTATCTGGGTCATGAATGTCTTTTTTGTATATTTCTTCTGTGTATTCTTGCCACCTCTTCTAAATATCTTCTGCTTCTGTTAGGTCCATACCATCTCTGTCTTTTATTGTGCCCATCTTTGCATGAAATGTTCCATTGGTATCTAATTTTCTTGAAGAGATCTCTAGCCTTTCCCATTCTATTGTTTTCCTCTATTTTTTGCATTGATTACTGAGGAAGTCTTTCTTATCACTCCTTGCTATTGTTTGGAACTCTGCATTCAAATGGGTATATCTTTCCTTTTCTCCTTTGCATTTTACTTCTCTTTTCTCATCTATTTGTAAAGCCTCCTCAGACAACCATTTTGCCTTTTTGCCATTTCTTTTTTTTTTTGAGTGGTCTTGATTCCTGTCTCCTGTACAATGTCATGAACTTTTGTCCATAGTTCTTCAGGCACTCTGCCCATCATATCTAATCCCCTGAATCTATTTCTCACATCCACTGTATAATCATAAGGGATTTGATTTAGGTCATACCTGAGTGGTCTAGTGGTTTTCCCTACTTTCTTCAATTTAAGTCTGAATTTGGCAATAAGGAGTTCATTTTCTGAACCACAGTAAAGAATATTTATAACTGCAGAAACTTTACTATGAGCCAGACATTACTCATTCATATTTTAACTCCTTTAATATGCAGGAAAGCTTTATGAAGTAAGTACTGATATTGTTATCCCCAATTTACAAATGAGAAAACTGAAAAAAAAGAGGAGTTGAATATCTTTTCTCAGTTATTAGAGCTATTAAATGACAGAGCTACGTTTCTAAAGAGATCACATTCTGAAGTACCAACATATTATCAAGGAAAAAAGAGGAAGGGAAAGAAATGAAAAGCATATAAACCAACAATTTTGCAGGGCTAATATGCCCACGTGCATGTGCTAGTAAGTTTAAACTTAATAGTAGCCCATTCTGGTAGGTTTCATCATTAGAGCCCATTTTCTTGATAGAAGGATTATAGTTAAGGGCTAGGAAGTTGTGCAAATTTCCATAGCTGTGGCTGCTTTAAAACTCACTCTGTTTGTCATGTATGTTGCCATCTACGTTCTAGGGATAATAGATTTCAACTCCTTTCTCAGAAATAGTGTATATATTCCAGATAAATTAACTTCCAAATTTCTAAGAGTAATGTGCTGTGGAATTATTAAAGGGATAGATTTCATTTCTCCTCCATTTATTTAAAGTTTATTATTATTTATTAAAGTAGGGCTTCCCTGGTGGCTCAGAGGTTAAAGCGTCTGCCTCCAATGCGGGAGACCCAGGTTCAATCCCTGGGTTGGGAAGATCCCTTGGAGAAGGAAATGGCAATCCACTCCAGTATTCTTGCCTGGAGAATTCCATGGATGGAGAAGCCTAGTAGGTTACAGTCCACGGGGTTGCAAAGAATCGGACAGGACTGAGCGACTTCACCTCACATCACTTCACCTCACTTCAACTACTAAAGTTTAGTCATATTCTTCAAGTGTGTTTGCTCAGTAAGTGGTTTTCTTTTTTCTTTTTTTTAATAGAAATACTGTGGATGTAATACCAAGGTACATATGCAGGAAAGAATGGTGAATATTTTATAGAGAGTGGAGAAATATAAAATTAGTAGAACCAAATGGGTTTAGAAAATAAATACATATCTCATTTGAATATATGACAGTGTATAACATATATATATATATAAATTTCCCAGGCATGGAGATATGAAGGCATAGATTATAAAGCTTTAAAGTAATCATTTAATTTTACATCAGTACCAAAATGAATATGCTATTGGGCCAATTTTTATAGTTTAATTCTCCAAAACTTACATTTGGAAGTAAGTACTCACTGATATTTCCAGACTGACTATTTTAGAAACCAAATGGAAATCATAGGAGGCTAAAATCAGACCTTTTATAATGAGATTTTTATCAGAGGACACTGGCAATTAAAAAAAATATTCAGCAGTATTTTTTTTCAATCTCTGTACCTCATAATTTTTTTTAAAAACAAAATGCCCTGGTCTTAAAATCAATGTGATAAGTTTTTGTTTTACCATGTATTTTATATCCAATTGGCTCTTTTACCAAAAAGCATATCATTCTATCTTTGTATTCTTGGCTTTGAAGCCATTTTATACATTTTGTGGAGAATGGTATATTAATAGAAACCATGCAATTAACTTGGAAAAAATAGCCTCTAATTTGGTTGAAAAATTCCTAAAGAATCATGCCAATCACTTATAAAAAGGAATAAATAAAAATAATTTTTAGAAGTTGAAAGAAAACAAAATAGGCCAGCATATTTATAGTTTCTACTTTAAACTGAACATTTATAAAAGAGTACTAGTTTATATTATATCCAGAACAAAAAATGAACTTTACTATAAATTCAGTTTGAAATTCAAATGAAATGCAAATAATATTACAGTCAATAATATTAAAAACCAAGGTCATTCATAGAAATAATGAAATCACTTAAGATTTTCAGGAGAAATTTCTGCATACACAATATTTTGTTCACGAAGAAGGTTCTGACATAATTAGAATTCTTCATTGGCATATGCCATTTCAACTCTCATTTGCCATCTCTGAAACTGCTTCTAAACTATATTGGTAATATTCCCCAATAGAGTCTATCAGCAAATATGTAATGGAGAAAAGATTTCTAAGTATGACATCAAATAACCATTTATTAATTCACTGAATACTTATTAAGCACCTATTTGTGATAGTTTGTATTGGTTACACAGTGGAGACTCATGGTTTAGGGGGAAAAAGGGAGACAGTCTTTGCCTGATAGTGGGCACATGATCACACAGGTTGCAAACATATGGGAGTGGTATCCAAACATTTTTGTTCACTAAGGATAACATAAACAAAGAAGAGTTAGATCAATAATTCAGGAATATGTCAAAGAACACTTGGCCTTTGACTTGACACCTGCCACATAGGGTTGTTTTGCAGTGAAGGGTTTTATTCTTTTTTTTCCTTTTGAGAAAGGTAGAGTGAGTATGCTTATCAATGACCAAGTATCAGCTCTTACTCCATCCCCCCGCCCACCTTATTGAGCATGATTAGCAATGATTAGTTAAGGAACAGATGGCATTTGAACTAATGTTGCTGTTCAGTTGCTAAGTGGTGTCCAAATCTATGCAACCCCATGAACAGCAGCATGCCAGGCTTCTCTGTCCATCACTATCTCCCTGAGTTTGTTCAGACTCATGTCTATTGAATTGGTGATGCCATCCAACCATCTCATCTTGTTTTCCCCTTCTCTTTGTACCTTCACTTTTCCCCAGCATCAGGGTCTTCAAATTTATAAATGTGTGTCCTTATGTAAGATTAATCCAAGTATATTTTCAATAACCTAAATAGAAAAATCAGTGATCAATACAAAGAAATAGTGGAAAACAATAGAATGAAAAAGACTAGAGATCACTTCCAAAAAATTGAAGATACCAAGGGAACATTTCACGCAAAGATAGGCACAATAAAGGACAGGAATCGTATGGACCTAAGAGAAGCAGAAGATATTAAGAAGAGGTGGCAAGAATACACAGAAGAACTGTACGAAAAAGATCTTCATGACTCAGATAACCACAATAGTCTGATCACCCATCTAGAGCCAGACATCCTAGAATGCAAAGTCAAGTGGGCCTTAGGAAGCATCACTATGAACAAAGCTAGTGGAGGTGATAGAATTCCAGTTGAGCTATTTCAAATCCTAAAAGATGATGCTGTGAAAGTGCTGCATTCAATCTGCCAGCAAATTTGGAAAACTCAGCAGTGGCCACAGGACTGGCAAAGGTCAGTTTTCATTCCAATCCCAAAGAAAGGCAATGGCAAAGAATTCTCAAACTACTACACAACTGCACTCATCTCACAGGCTAGCAAAGTGATGCTCAAAATTCTCCAAGCCAGCCTTCAACAGTGCATGAACCGTGAACCTCCAGATATTCAAGCTGGATTTAGAAAAGGCAGAGGAACCAGAGATCAAATTGCCAACATTTGTTGGATCATCAAGAAATCAAGAGAGTTCCAGAAAAACATCTACTTCTGCTTTATTGACTAGACCAAAGCCTTTGACTGTGTGGGTTACCACAAGCTGTGGAAAATTCTTCAAGAGATGGGAATACCAGATCACCTGACCTGCCTCCTGAGAAATCTGTATGCAGGTCGAGAAGCAACAGTTAGAACTGGACATGGAACAACAGACTAGTTCTAAATTGGAAAAGGAGTACATCAAGGCTGTATATTGTCACCCTGCTTATTTAACTTATATGCAGAGTATATCATGAGAAATGCTGGACTGAATGAAGCACAAGCTGAAATAAAGATTGCTGGGAGAAATATCAATAACCTCAGATATGCAGATAAAACCACCCTTATGGCAGAAAGTGAAGAAGAACTAGAGTCTCTTGATGAAAGTGAAAGAGGAGAGTGAAAAAACTGGCTTAAAACTCCACACACAAAGTACAAAGATCATGGCATGTGGTCCCATCTCTTCATGGCAAATATATGGGGAAACAGTGGAAACAGTGACAGACTATTTTTGGGGGCTCCAGAATCACTGAAGATGGTGACTGCAGCCATGAAATTAAAAGACACATGCTCCTTGGAAGAAAAGTTATGACCAACCTAAACAGAATATTGAAAAGCAGAGACATTACTTTGTCAACAAAGGTCCATCTAGTCAAAGCTATGGTTTTTCCAGTAGTCACATATGGATGTGAGAGTTGGACTGTAAAGAAAGCTGAGTACCAAATAATTGATGCTTTTCAACTGTGGTGTTGGAGAAGACTCTTGAGAGTCCCTTGGACAGCAAGGAGATCCAATCAATCCATCCCAAAGGAAATCAGCCCTGAATATCCATTGGAAGGACTGATGTTGAAGTGGAAATTCCAATTTTGGCCACCTGATGTGAAGAGCAGACTCCTTGGAGAATAACTTGATGCTGGGAAAGATTGAAGGCAGGAGGAGAAGGGGAAGACAGAAGATGAGATGGTTGGATGATAACACCGACTCGATGGACATGAGTCTGAGCAAGCTCGGGGAGTTGTTGAAAGACAGGGAAGACTGGCATGCTGCAGTCTATGGGGTTGCAATGAGTTGGACACGACTGAGCAACTGAACTGAAACTGACATAAAATATCAGTGGTTAAATGAATCAGTGTATGATACTCTCAGTGACTTAAGAGTGTTGCCAGGGAACCATGAATTTCCCTATTAAGCTTTGAGCTCTACAAGGCAAGTATAATTTGCTTTTGATATGTCAAATTTGTGGTATCTTACTATCGATAATTTTGTCCATGCATTTTCCAGGGAGAATTCTATGTTTTTAATAAATTAATGATGCATATTAAAATAAATCAATAACTTAAGGGAAAATGTTTGCCTTGTATTATTTCATCTCCATGGCTTTATTCACTCTTCTGATGTCTGTAGACACACACATTCACTTACATGCAGTTTTGGAAACCCCTCAACATCCCTTCTCATTTCAAATTCATATCAGTACTGTGAGACAGAGGTCAAATCCTTAATCCCTCTTGCCACTGCCCCCAATCCATCTCACACCTGAATTTCTGTAGCAATTGTTCTCTGTACCATTCATTTGAGTTACAGATAGCCTTAAGTACACTATGCTGTGATCCAGGCTAAACTCTCTGGAGACGGACTGCTTGGGTCCAAAACTGAGTTTTATTTTGCTAAATAAGACACAAGTCGAACAAATGACTGAAATGCTTCCCATTGGCTCAGTGGGTAAAGAATCTGCCTGCAGTGCAGGAGATGCAGGCAGATGTGAGTTGATTCCCAGGTCTGGAAGATGCCCTGGAAAAGGGCATGCCAGTCCACTCCAGTATTCTTGCCTGAAGAATCCCTTGGACAGAGAACCTGGAGGGCTATAGGCCATGAGGTTGCACAGAGTCAGACATGACTGATGAGACTTAGCATGCATAGCATGCATGCACAGAGGGAGAACTAGATGAGCTAGATAACAACGGAATGCCTATGACATTAAAAAAGGCTCAGGAAACAGAAAACTTCCCCCCCACCCCAACCCCATTATTTCCATTGTCTGGTTTGTTTTTTTTTTTTTTCCTGTTTTTATCCAAATATTTAATGCAATGATTTTTTTTTTAAATTGACAGATTTATGACAATTTTAGAACAAAATGACCCTACCCTGTCTGCATTCTAATTCAGCCTGCTCATTCCCCTCCTCAAATGCAATCACTTGACTATTCTAATGATCAGTGGCATATATTAGGGAGATGTGGCCAATATTACAGAGAATATTTGCTCGTGGAACAATATAGGAATTATTCATTAATGCCAGACTTAATCACAAAATAATAATTGCATTGTAAGTAATATTTAAAAATAAAATATATAAAAATAAAGTTAATATAATAGACATATATGATTAAAATATTTACTAATACTATCATAGTACTCTAAGATTGTTTTTCTTTCATTCTCTGGAAAGATTGTACTTTAATTTAAAATTTCATTAGAATTTTTATTCTGTGAATATTACATTCCAGATATTTAAAATTTCTGACTTTTTCTCCTATTTTCTGTCCTATAACAACAAGCAATGAAAGGATATTCAAAGACAATCTTTGGTTGGGTTGTCTTGATGGCAAACTCCGAAGCAGATTTTAGCCTATAGGAGGCTTACTAGGGAATTCTTTCTGTATTTAGAGCTTTGAAAAGGAAGAAGGGAGGGACACCAGTTGAATTTGACAAAAGCAGAGCCTGTGCATCCAGTAATGTGTCTTAGCTAATTCCAGAGGGAACTCTGGAACTAACACACTAGAGTTGTACTCAGTTGGGCCAAGATGTGAGTTTTTTCTATCTTCTGCATCCAGGCTGATTGACATATTCCCAGATCAATCAGTCATTGGAGATAGATAGCTGTGGAAGAGACATAACCTTGGGCAAGTGGTCCATTGCAGTTGAAGGAACCCTGAAGAAGCTTGCCGCTGAATGCAGTCCACTGACCGCACTCCTGCAGCTCTGAGAAGTCTTTCTTTGAAAAGGGATAGATGGATAGAGTGGGCTTCCCTCAGAGCTCAACTGGTAAAGAATCCACCTGCAATGCAGGAGACCCTGGTTCAATTCCTGGATTGGGAAGACCTGCTGGAGAAGGGAGAGGCTACACACTCCAGTATTCTGGCCTGAAGAATCCCATGGACTCTATAGTCCATGGCATCACAAAGAGTCAGACACGACTGAGAAACTTTCACTTTCATATAGATAGAGGATTTCTTTGTCCATCATAGTGGTTTAAATAATTTTTTGGAAAAACTATATTAATTCAAGAAACATTTTCAGACAAAGTGGAATACTTTATTGAACATTTAATAAGAGACACTGACTAGTGATGAAATTAATGGAATTGTTTTGAAATGTGTTTGTTATTTTTGCAGGTTATTGTTTGATTAAAGAAATGGATTTTTAAGTTTATGTAGCTAGCTTATATAATAGCTAGATATAAATATACCTTAGAAGACGAACTGTTTAGATTTTTAGGCAAGTTTAAGAATTTGTAGGATAAAACATGAGATTGTGTGTTTGTCTTGACATTCAGAAAAGAATTTTAATTCTAGTTTTTGTTAAATGATTACTCAAGATTTATGGTTCAATGATTCTTACACAAGACCACCAAGAGCTATTGTGGAGTTCTGCTTCTCCAGTTTTTCAGTGAATATTGGAAGGCTTATAGCTCTAATTCACTGAATCAACTGTATTTTGGGGATCAGGGAATTGAAGACAATCAGTCACACAGATTTAGAACCAGAATTTAAAACTGAGGAGTGTGAAATAAAGTTTACAAGATGGCCACAAAGTCAAATGTCATTTGCTGACAAGTTTTGTTTGTACATACTTTATGAAGTACTTACTATGGACTGAATTAGGTGCTATTCTCTGACCCATTGTGGGAAGAATTATACTTCCTGACTTCAGAGATATTAGTCTTGGTTGCGTGACGGTACGATAGTATGTGAAACATTACTAATTTTGGCTTTTAGGACTACTAGATGCTTTGCCATATTCTTGATCTCTGCTGCAACTCCATCAGCCTCAAGTGAATAGGAACTGTAGCAGACATGTAGCATAGCTGCAATGAACCTGTGGTGCCATGTTGAATGGACAGGAAATAAACTTTGTGGTTTTAAGTCATTAGAATTTCCAGTTGTTCATTACCACAACATAATCTTGCCTATTCTTAAACATTTGCCAACTTTTATACACAAAAAGTGGGATTCCTGATTTAGCCAGAATATCTGACAATTTCAATACTAAGTAGCTGTGGCTTCTTTAGGTAAACAGGGTGTGATCCAGTTTACATAAGTATCCACATAACTTTTGGTAAGATATCTGTCCCCTGTAGAAAATCATGTTTGCTGCTCTGACTTAAGTAGAACTTTTCCTGTCAATCCAACCATGCTGCATATGATGTGAATTTAAAATGGATGCATATATTGTTAAAGTAATCAAACAAGCAGGCCATTAGACTGAAGTTTCTCTAATATCTTGGTAGCCCACGCAAGCAAACTGAAACCTAAGCCAAAGTCAGTTCCTGCAAATGCCTCAAGGTTAGGAAGAGCAAACACCGAATTAGGCCTTCCCAAATAATCCAATTGCTTAAGCTGCAGCCAATGAACTAATTTCTTTGCTTTGCTTTCATGTCTTTCCTATAAACACCTTGCTCCTAGCTCTTGTCACTGGAATATTCCTAACCACTTTCTCGTTGGCATTGCCTGACTGGAATTAATGTTTGTTCATATAAACTTTTAAAAATTATAATATGCATCGATTTAACTTTTAACAATACATAAATCATATGTGTACATATACACCTATAGTCATCACAACATATCAGAGAGTCTTGAAGTACTTCCATTAATTTCAGAAGTAAAACAAGTATATTAATTACCAGCAATACATAACATCTTATCAGAAATATTAGCCAATTCACTAAGGGAAAAAAGTTATCTATAGTGGCCACAGGACTGGAAAAGGTCAGTTTTAATTCCAATCCCAAAGAAAGGCAATGCCAAAGAATGCTCAAACTACCGCAAATTGCACTCATCTCACACGCTAGTAAAGTAATGGTCAAAATTCTCCAAGCTAGGCTTCAGCAATAGGTGAACCGTGAACTCCCTGATGTTCAAGCTGGTTTTAGAAAAGGCAGAGGAACCAGAGATCAATTGCCAACATCCGCTGGATCATGGAAAAAGCAAGAGAGTTTCAGAAAAACATCTATTTCTGCTTTATTGACTATTCCAAAGCCCTTGACTGTGTGGATCACAATAAACTGTGGAAAATTCTGAAAGAGATGGGAATACCAGACCACCTAATCTGCCTCTTGAGAAATCTGTATTCAGGCCAGGAAGCAACAGTTAGAACTGGACATGGAACAACAGACTGGTTCCAAATAGGCAAAGGAGTACATCAAGGCTGTATATTGTCACCCTGCTTATTTAACTTATATGCAGAGTTCATCATGAGAAACACTGGACTGGAAGAAACACAAGCTGGAATCAAGATTGCTGGGAAAAATACCAATAACCTCAGATATGCAGATGACACCACCCTTATGGCAGAAAGTGAAGAGGAACTAAAAAGCCTCTTGATGAAAGCGAAAGATAAGAGTGAAAAAGTTGGCTTAAAGCTCAACATTCAGAAAACGAAGATCATGGCATCCGGTCCCATCACTTCATGGAAAATAGATGGGGAAACAGTGGAAACAGTGTCAGACTTTATTTTTGGGGGCTCCAAAATCAGTGCAGATGGTGATTGCAGCCATGAAATTAAAAGACGCTTTCTGTTTGGAAGAAAAGTTATGACCAACCTAGATAGCATATTCAAAAGCAGAGACATTACTTTGCTGACTAAGGTCCATCTAGTCAAGGCTATGGTTTTTCCAGTGGTCATGTATGGATGTGAGAGTTGGACTGTGAAGAAAGCTGAGCACCGAAGAATTGATGCTTTAGAACTGTGATGTTGGAGAAGACTCTTGAGAGTCCCTTGGACTGCAAGGAGATCCAATCAGTCCATTCTGAAGGAGATCAACCCTGGGATTTCTTTGGAAGGAATGATGCTGAAGCTGAAACTCCAGTACTTTGGCCATCTCATGCGAAGAGTTGACTCATTGGAAAAGACTCTGATGTTTGGAGGGATTGGGGCAGGAGGAGAAGGGGATGACAGAGGATGAGATGGCTGGATGGCATCACTGACTTGATGGACGTGAGTCTGAGTGAACTCCAGGAGTTGGTGATGGACAGGGAAGCCTGGCGTGCTGTGATTCATGGGGTCGCAAAGAGTCGGACACGACTGAGAAACTGAACTGAACTGAACTGAACTGATACTGAAAGTTGAGGCAATCATTAAGGCTTACACATGTACAACTCACTATCAATTTATCCCAAACAATTTAGTTAACTATTAAGACTAATATGAGATTATTAATATACCTTATAAAAAGATATGCCAGAACCCATAGTTTTCTAATATATTCACAATACATAGTAATATATTTAAAGGAAAAAATTAATTTATAAGATTAAACACTATAAAGTTCCTTGGGGAAAACTTAAAAGAAAATATGTCTCTTTGGGAAATACTACAAAATATAACTGAATAAATTTAAATAACACCTGAGAAATGCTATACTCTTAAGTAGAAAAGTTTAATGTTATAAAAATGGAAATTACTCTCAATTAATTTGTATATTTTATACATTTAAAATCAAAATACAAATGTTAATATAAGGACCATGGTAAAACGATTCTTAAATTTTATTCAGACACCATAAGAACAGTATGAAAAATTATTGAGGGACAAAATGTTTAAGACGTGTTGAAAGATAATGCGATCAAAACGAGTATGGTACTATTTTAAAAGATAAGGAAAACAATGAAACAAAGATAGACCAACAAAAATATGGGAATTCAATGTATATTGCAGGTGAGAATTAAAATTTAAAAAAATAGGTGAAATAAGTAGGTGTATTATGATTTTATAAACATGCAGTCATGCCAGGAAGAAAGTAAAGGTTAAACTTAACTGAGTAAAAATGTAAGAAAGTAAGATCATCAAAATTCTGTCAAAAAGCACCATAAACATGATTAAAAGTAGAGAGATTTCCACCAATCAATAAGAAAGTATACTCTAAGAGAAAAAGGGACAAATAACATGAATTTGTATCAGTCAAGAATCTTTCAGTATTGATATTAAAAGCCCAAAACAATTGGCTTGAAAAGAAAACAGTGTATATCTGTTCATTTAGCTAGAAAACGTATGTAAAGCTAGATTCAACTGTTTAAGCTACGGCATCTGAACATTCCCCAACTGAGTTTTGTTCTACCTGTTGGCTTCAGCTTCACATAAGCCCTTCTTCCTCTGATGGCAAGGAGACCCTGAGCATCTTCAGGGTTACATCCTACTTTTTCAGCTACTGCAAACAAGAAAGGCTTCCCTGCAGCAGAATTTAAGATAAACTCAAATTTGCTCTTACTGGGACATGTCCTCATTCTGGACCAATCAGGAAGTCAGAGATAAGTTCTGTGATTGATCAGCTTTGGTCACACAATTCATTTTATATGGGATCAGCTCACCTAAGCTAAGTAGAATATATCAGGGAGATAATTTCTCATAGAAAATAAGTTTTGTTCCTGCAAAGTGATGGGTAGGCCAGCCTACAAAGAACTGATTCAAGTTTGAATATGGACAAGAATGACAACTGAGTTGGAATTTTCTTCACTTTGATTCATAACAGAACTAGGATAAAAATTCTCAAAGGGTGAAAGAAACTCCCTAATGCCTCCTGAGTTCCTTGCACAGGCATGACTGAAGGCATGCCTGTATATAATGCTACAGGTGTGGCAACCTGCCAGAATGACTGTGAGTTTCAAGTGCATTGCCAGAATTATATTATTATCCTGGTGCAGGAGACACGTCAACACTCTTAGGTTTACCTACTACTGTGTAAGGCAATTACTGCTGCACTAGGTTGAACACTGTGTTCCAGGGCTTGTGTCCTTGGTTTACTCTAAAGGTGGACAGGATGTTGGGCCTTTAGATGTATATCATTTAATATACAGTCAAAGAGAGAAGTCACAAAAGAGAAAGAGAAAAATAACCATAAATAGATAAAAGACAATAATATGCACTAGTAATGAAGTCATTGTTAACTAATGAACTATTGAAGGTGTCCTCTATCTACCAAATCAGCAATGTGGTTTTTGGTTTGTTTGTTTTTACTTATTTTTTTATTTATTTGCTACACCACTCTGCTTGCAGGATCTCAGTTCCCTAGATTTGAACCTAGGCCATGGCAGTGAAAGCCCAAAATCCTTACCACTAGAATACCAGGGAACTATCAGCAATGATTTAAAAAATCTATACTATTATTATTGGAAGAGAACATGAAGAAATAGGTACTTTAATATATTGCTCAATATATTTTAAGTTGGTAATATTTCTAATAGGCAATCTGGCATCAATTTTTCAACATTTGAAAGAAATTTTTTTCTTAAAATATTAATACTTATTTCACTATTCTTTGCTTTCAGAAAGAGTTAAAGAAATATATACATATATGAACATACATATGCTTTAAATATAAACATACCATGGTGGCTCAGACAGTAAAGAATCTGCCTACAACGTGGGAGACCTGGGTTTGATCTGTGGGTCAGGAAGATGCCCCAGAAAAGGGAATGTCAACCCACTCCAGCATTCTTGGTTGGAGAATTCCATGCACAGAGAAGCCCAGAGAGCTACAGTCAATGGGGTCGCAAAGAGTCAGACATGACTGAGCAACTAATACACATGCATGCATGTATTATATCAATGGCTGGGTGGTTGGTTGGTTTAGTCGCTAAGTCGTGCCTGACCCTTGCAACCCCATGGACTGTAGCCCGCCAGGCTCCTCTGTCCATGGGATTCTCCAGGCAAGCATACTGGAGTGGGTTGCCATTTCCTTCTCCAGGGGATCTTCCCAACCCAGGAATCGAACCTGGGTCTCCTGCATTGCAGGCAGATTCTTTACCAACTGAGCTACCAGGGAAGAAATAGGAAAATTAAATATAAATATAAAAAATACTTGGTTGAGCTACATTATAGTTCCTTGGCAGAGATGCTATTCTTTTATTAATATTGAATCTGAATATTTCAAATTTTGATCATGAATATGTAGAATTCATTTTAGAGAATGAGTTTTATCCATAATCATATATGTATTTTCCCAAAAATGTGTTCTAAAAGGGCCTTAATTTTGTTAAACTACAGAATATGCACATTATTAATTAATTATCCTCAATGTACTTTGAGGATCACTGCATTGTCAAAATTTTAAATATATATATACTAAAATAAGTGTATTGCTAGTGAATTTCTACATTCTGAAAAAGAGAGCATCTGGGTATATATTATGCTCTTGTTTATAAATTTATGAGGTGATATTGAAAATATAATTCATGTTCTGGCCCACAAAATACTGAAATCATATGTATTTTAATGAAACACATATATTATATAATGTAGTCCAATATATATCATTTGGTCACTGCATAGTAAGCCTAAGTCACCAATATTTTTTTTCAATATATTAAAAGGTAAATATAAATTACAGTAATAGATATTATGGAAATACCAACTCATGAACCCATAAAATTATGTAAATACTAACCTAACAGTTTGTTTCACATAAAAAAATTATGATTAAATACAGATGACAGTTTAATCACAGGGTAATCAATTAACTGAGACAAAAGACTGGAAAATTAATAGTCATAAAGTACACTTCTAGCAGATATTCAAAATGGAAAATTTGCAAGTTTGAGGTGAACAATTTTATTTAAACTTCGGTTTAGGTCCACAAAAAATTTTGAGCCATCTGTTTTACATAAAAAATTATCCACACTTATGAAGATTCAAAATAATTAAAACAGTGTTCTTGACTTCAAGATACCATGTATCTAGAACTGCGGTTCTCAACCACTGTTAGTGTAATAGTGAAGAATAAATCTAACTCCCAGGTTGGATCTGTTTCTTTTACTTTAGCCTCTGTGCTGTGCTGCCTGTGCTTAGTCATGCTGGCTCTGTACTTTCTGTGAAAGAATGTTGCCTATAATCTGAAATAGATAGGACAACCCATTCTCAGAACTCTGACCTTTATAGATATAACACTCTTTAATACAAATAGAGTTAAAATGTTGCAGAATGAAGAATCACATTTGTCTTATTGGAGGTTTACTGAAACATCATGACTTAACCTATGTGGGCAGATGCAAGAACAAAGAATTCTGACAACAATAAATTTGCAACAACCAACCACAGTCCAGTCCCTCAGCTTTTAGTGTAAAAGAAGCCTGAATTCTAAATCAGGTAAGATGGTTCTCTAGGACATTTGTCTGCATTTTTCTGGGTCTGCTGACTTTTGGAATAAATTCATTATTCCTTGGCCTGACAAAGCAACTCCCAATTCACTGGACTGTCCTGTGGTGGGAATGAGTTTGGACCAGGTAACATTATCGCTTCAATGTTCCCTCAGTATGTGATAGACATCCATGCTTACCAAGGAAGCCATGCCCTTGTGACAAGCGCATTTCAGAATTGCCAGGATTACTGGAGGAATGAAATAGAGCATATCTGCTTTTCTACCAATTTTCCCATTTGAAAGAGGCACAAACCATCTAACAATTATAACATTTATCATTGTATCATTGAATACTTATCATTCTCTGGTATTTGTTAAGTATTTTGTAACGATTGTGTCTTTTAAAAAGCACAACACACACAAAATAATCTCTGAATTTATATATTAAAGGAAAATCAGCTTTTTAACTTATCGGATGTACAGATGATATCACTCTAATGGCAGAAAGTGAAGAGGAACTAGAGAACCTCTTCATAAGGGTGAAGGAGAAGAGTGAAAAAGCTGGCTTAAAACTCAATATTAAAAAACAAAAAACAAACAAAAAAAACCCAGTAAAATCATGGCATCTTGTCCCATCACTTCATGGGGAAAAGTTGGAAGCAGTGACAGATTTCCTCTTCTTGGGCTCTAAAATCACTGCGGATGGTGACTGCCACCATGAAATTAGAAAATAATTGCTTCTTGGCTGCTGCTGCTAAGTCACTTCAGTCAAGTCCAACTCTGTGTGACGCCGTAGACGGCAGCCCACCAGGCTCCCCCATCCCTGGGATTCTCCAGGCAAGAACACTGGAGTGGGTTGCCATTTCCTTCTCCAATGCATGCAAGTGAAAAGTGAAAGTGAAGTCACTCAGTCATGTCCGACCCTCAGCGACCCCATGGACTGCAGCCTTCCAGGCTCCTCCGTCCATGGGATTTTCCAGGCAAGAGTACTGGAGTGGGGTGCCATTGCTTCTTGGCAGGAAAGCATTAACATAGACCATGTGCTAAAACGCAAAGACATCATTTTGTCAACAAAGGTCAGTATAGTCAAGGCTATAATGTTTATAGTAGTCACGTACAGTTGTGAGAGTTGGACCATAAAGAAGACAGAGTGCCAAAGAATTGATGCTTTCGAATTGTGGTGCTGAAAAAGACTTTTGAGAGCCCCTTGGACAGCAAGGGGATCAAACCAGTCATTCCTAAATGAAATCAACCCTGAATATTCACCGGAGGGACTGAGACTGAAGCTGAAGCTCCAGTACGCTGGCCACCTATTGTGAACAGCTGATTCACTGAAAAAGACCTTGATGCTGGGAAAGATTGAAGGCAGAAGGAGAAGAGGGCAACAGAGGATGAGATGGATTGATGGCATCACTGACCCAATGGACATGGACCTGGGCAAACTCCAGGAAATGGTGGGGGACAGGAAAGCCTGGAATGCTGCAGTCCAGGGGGCCACAAAGAGTTGGACATGACTTGGTGCCTGAACAACAAATAAAATCATTTTTTTCTAGAAAACAGTCTTAGCAAAGTTGATAGGTGTTGCCTGCTACATTTTCCAAGATTTTGCTTAGTCCTCACAAGATTTAGTCTCTTACAGATAATACTTCTATCACTTCAATATAGTCATAGGCACTTGAAAATTTGAAAGTAGACCCGGACCCCTAAGTAGATGGAAAGAAAAGCCTATTGTCAACTTCCCCATTCAAGTAATACTAGAGAAATCTGTTCAATATTTCTCCCTGAACCAAGAAAATGCAGAGGCACTCCTGTATTGAACTGAAACAGTAATGGATCTGTAAAGAGAGAAAGGTATATTTCTGATATATGTTCCTATAGTCTACCTTGTATAGATTCAATGACAACCAATTGATATAATACATATAAAAATACATACTTTACTGTAATAAGTGAAGTAAATCAGAAAGAGAAAGACACATACCATATGGTATCATTTATATGTACAGTAAAACTTATTTATGAAACAGAGACAGACTCACAGACATAGAAAAGAAATTATGAGTGGAGGGGGATAAATAAGGAGTTTTGAATTAGCAGATACAAACTACTATAAATAAACTAGATAAACAATAGGTCCTCACTGTATAGCATGGGAAACTATGCTCAATATCCTATAATAAACCATATTGGAAAATAATATGAAAAGTAATATGTATATATATATATGTATAACTGAATCCCTTTGCTGTATACACAGAAACTAATGCAACACTGTCAGTCAACTATAATTTAATTTTTAAAAAGATACTTTAAATAATTATAGAAACACATTTTTTTTGTCTTTATTATTCATTCATCACCTCAAATGCATTGGCTTATTTTGTTACTTTTGCTCTAACTAAACACAAAAGTCCCAGGTCGGTAGTTGGTTTGTGACTTGTGCTGCATTGTAGCTCTTTGCCTTCTGTGAGCTTTAGCATAGTGCCTTATATTATAGGTCCATAGCTTTCATTTGCTGACTTATCGCAGGAAGCTGTAAATGTATTTGGTGGCAAAATATATTGGACCATAGATAAAAAGAGGAAATGTGAAAGAAAACTTTGACTTTAACTGTCACTGCTATGAATACTGACTCATACACAAAAATGTTCAAGGTAAGTCTCTGAACTGACAAGGAAATAAATAGAGTGTTAGCATAAAATTACTGTGGTTTCTAAAGAATGACACCTTATAAAATTCAGTTCTGAGTGTACTAGAGTGAGGATGGGGAGGGCTAAAAAACTTGAGTTCTAAGAAAATGAGCTTGTTTTAATTTTTTTTCTTGATAATGTCTAAGAGATATCACTTGCTGGCAAAGTAGTAGTTTATAAATGATTTGATCTCATCTCATTGCATAATGACAATTATTTGGAAGTTAATTTTTATCAAATTAATTTTTATAGAATAATTATAAAGTGTAAATGCCTTAATTTTTGTAGTGTAATTCAAAGCATTTAATAATGCAATCAGAAGTCAAATTTCAGTAAGAAAAATTAAAAATAGACATAGGTTTATAATTCTAAGCCCAATGTCTTCTGTAAAATTAATTATGTGATTTGATTGATGTTGAGTGCAGTTTAGACTACCGAATTAGCTTTGTATTAGTAGTCTACATTAAAGACTCATTCTAGTTTTGTCTGAAGGAGAAGGATGAAAGAACTGGTATTTTTCCCTTTCAGAGTGATAGCTTCTCACACTGTTTTAAATACAACTAATAAAACTACCATAAAGAAAGTATAATAAAATAGAGTATAGAAGTTTTGTGCTGAATAGGTTTTAGGTGGGAAGTGCAATAATAATGAATAAGGAAAATATCAGACAGGTAAATACATGATAGAAGAAATTCCCTAAATATGTTCTTCAACTAAAATCTACCTTTGTCAGTGAATTGGCTGAATAAACTGGCCTGCATGAATAACATTTCTATTGGTAATTCTGCTGCTGCTGCTGCTGCTAAGTCACTTCAGTCATGTCCAACTCTATGCGACCCTAGAGATGGCAGCCCACCAGGCTCCCCCGTCCCTGGGATTCTCCAGGCAAGAACACTGGAGTGGGTTGCCATTTCCTACTCCAGTGCATGAAAGTGAAAAGTGAAAGTGAAGTCGCTCAGTTGTGTCCGACTCCTTGTGACCCCATGGATGGCAGCCCACCAGGCTCCTCTGTCCATGGGATTTTCCAGGCAAGAGTACTGGAGTGGGGTGCCATTGCCTTCTCCGATTGGTAATTCTACATGTATTTTTCATGTATTATATTTATTATTTAAGTAAGACTTTAATATAAGCTATGAATTATACTGCAAAAGGGTAATATGAAGGTAAATTGACTTTTTTTCAGGAGATACCCACAATTAAAGACAGACATAGCAAGTATTTATGATAAAAGTTATATGTAACATGCACTGAGGAATGGAGGCAGGGCAGAAAAAATAACCGACACCCCAACATGACTGGCAAATCTTCACTTATGAGAAGCCTTGAGAAATGAATAGAAAATTTCCACAGAAATGAAATTAGTGAGTGATTCAAAGACATTAGAAAAACATGAGTCAATAAAAGGCAGTTTGAATTCTTATATTCTACATAACTAATTTGAAGATGATGCCACAGTCAGTGAAAATTTACAGAATGTTTATAAACAAAGAAATCCAACTGTACCTATAATATTACTCTGTGATTTGTGTGGATAATGTTTTAGAATGAAGAGACTATGTGGACTGAATGGAATAGTAACGATGGAGGAAATCTGCATCAGTGGTATATTTCTTATAATGCTAGGTACTATGACCCATATATTCAATGATGATTGATTCCTCATGGCTTCCTCTTGTGACTTCCCTATAAGAGGGGATATGGAGATGGGAGACGCTTCCATTTCTGCTACCTCTATCTTGAATGTAATCATATTGATTATATTCTTGTAGCCAAAGATGGAGAAGCTCTATACAGTCAGCAAAAACAAGATCAGGAGCTGACTGGCTCAAATCATGGAATCCTTATTGCCAAATTCAGACTTAAATTGAACAAAATAGGGAAAACCACTAGATCATTCAGGTATGACCTAAATCAAACCCCTTATATTTATACAGTGGAAATGAGAAATAGATTTAAGGGACTAGGTCTGATAGAGTGCCTGATGAACTATGGATGGAGGTTTGTGACATTGTACAGGAGACAGGGATGAAGACCAGCCCCAAAAAGAAATGAAAAAAAGCAAAATGATTCTCTGATGAGGCCTTATGAATAGCTGTGAAAAGAAGAGAACAAAAAGCAAAGGAGAAAAGGAAATATATACCCATTTGAATGCAGAATTCCAAAGAATAGCAAGGAGAGATAAGAAAGCTTTCCTCAGTGATCAGTGCAAAGAAATAGAGGAAAACAACAGAATGGGAAAGACTAGAGATCTCTTCAAGAAAATTAGAGATACCAAGGGAACATTTCATGCAAAGATGGGCTCGATAAAGGACAGAAATGGTATGGACCTAGCAGAAGCAGAAGATACTAAGGAGAGGTGGCAAGAATACACAAAAGAGCTATAGAAAAAAAGATCTTCATGACCCAGATAATCACAATGGTGTGATCGCTCACCTAGAGCCAGACATCATGGAATGCGAAGTCAAGTGGGCCTTAGGAATCATCATTATGAACAAAGCTAGTGGGGGTGATGGAATTCCAGTTAAGCTATTTCAAATCCTAAAAGATGATGTTGTGAAAGTGCTGCACTCAACATGCCAGCAAATTTGGAATACTCAGCAGTGGCCACAGCACTGGAAAAGTTCAGTTTTTATTCCAATCCTAAAGAAAGACAATGCCAAAGAATGCTCAAACTATGGCACAGTTGCACTCATCTCACACTCTGGTAAAGTAATGCTCAAAATTCTCCAAGACAGCCTTAAATAGTACATGAGCTGTGAATCTCCAGATGTTCAAGCTGGTTTTAGAAAAGGCAGAGGAACCAGAGATCGAATTGCCAAAATTCATTAGATCATCGAAAAGGCAAGAGAGATCTAGAAAAATATCTATTTCTGCTTTATTGACTATGCCAAAGCCTTTAACTGTGTGGATCACAACAAACAGTGGAAAATTCTTCAAGAGATGGGAATACCAGATCCCCTGACCTGCCTCCTGAGAAATCTGTATGCAGTTCAGGAAGCAACAGTTAGAACTGGACATGGGACAACAGACTGGTTCCAAATAGGAAAAGGAGTACGTCAAGGCTGTATATTGTCACCCTGCTTATTTAACTTTTATGCAGAGTACATCATGAGAAATGCCAGGCTGGATGAAGCACAAGCTGGAATCAAGATTTCCAGGAGAAATATCAATAATCTCAGATGTGCAGACGACACCACCCTTATGGCAGAAAGTGAAGAAGAACTAAACAGCCTCTTGATGAAAGTGAAAGAGGAGAGTAACAATGTTGGCTTAAAGCTCAACATTCAGAAAAGCAAGATCATGGCATCTGGTCCCATCACTTCATGGCAAATAGATAGAGAAACAGTGAAAACAGTGACAGATTTCATTTTGGGGGAATTTGAAACAGAGGATGAGGTGGCTGGATGGCATCACCGACTCAATGGATGTGAGTTTGAGTGAACTCTGGGAGTTGGTGATGGACAGGGAGGCCTGGCATGCTGCTATTCATGGGGTCACAAAAAGTCAGACACGACTGAGCGACTGAACTGAACTGAACTGAAAATCTCTGCAGATGATGACTGCAGCCATGAAATTAAAGGATGCTTGCTCCTTGGAAGAATAGGTATGACTTACCTAGACAGCTTATTAAAAAGCTGAGACATTACTTTTTGCCAACAAAGGTCCATCTAATCAAGGCTATGGTTTTTCCAGTAGTCATGTATGGATGTGAGAGTTGGACTACAAAGAAAGCTGAGTGCTGACGTATTGATGTGTTTGAACTGTGGTGATGGAGAAGAGTCTTAAAATCCCTTGGATTGCAAGGAGTTACAACCAGCCCATGCTAAATGAAATCAGTCCTGAATATTCAATGGAAGGACTGATGTTGAAGCTGAAACTCCAATACTTTGGCCACCTGATGTGAAGAACTTACTCATTGGAAAAGACCTCTATGCTGGGAAAGGTTGAAGGTGGGAGGATAAAGGTATGACAGAGGATGAGATGGTTGGATGACATCACCAACTTTATGAACATGAATTTGAGTAAACTCTGGGAGTTTGTGATGGACAGCGAGGCCTGGTGTGCTGCAGTCCATGGGGTCTCAAAGAGTCGGCCATGACTGAGTGACTAAACTGAATTGAACTGCACTGAATTTTGAAAATATCACCACAGATCACAGCCAAAAGACAAAGGAAAACTACATGGCACTCTCAGAATAAATATTAACAGTCAAGTGTTCATCATTTTCTCATTTTCTCCCACTTTCCATGTAAGAAATCTGTCCATTCGAAAATTTATTGCAAAGGCTTGCAGATACAACTGTCCTCTGTGCTAAGGAAGACAAAACAGGTTTGATGAACATCTAACCATTTTCTAACACAGCCTAGTCTTTTGATCATTGAATACCAAATATACTTGTCTCTTTTCATATGAAATCTTCCACATAGGGGAAAAATTAAGTTCTTCCCAGTGGCTGCATTAAACTAAAAGTGCTGTACCTTTGAGTGAGATGTAGTCCTCTCCAGTAGTCCATAGATGGCTTGTTTTGTACCAGAACCTAGGAATCAAAGAAAGGTTCTTTAGCTACTTTTTTCTCTCTCTTTCTGTCTGCCTGTCTCTCCTTCTGTCTCTCACACACACACTCACTATACCCAATGGTGGAACATAGAATGGAATTTCTTAGAAAGGAGAAGAATAGAAGACAGTGGGCTTGCCCATTGCCATTCTGAAATCCTGCTGGGAATATTTTGTGAAGGTCCCTACCTTGAGCATGAGGTTGAGAAAAGAATATAAAAATGAAAATCACTCAGTCATGTCTGACTCTGTGACCCCATGAGCTATACAGTCCATGGAATTCTCCAGGCCAGACTACTGGAGTGGGCAGCCTTTCCCTTCTCCAGGGGATCTCCCCAACCCAGGGATCAAACCCAAGTTTCCCACATTGCAGGCAGATTCTTGACAACCTGAGCCACAAGGGAAGCCCAAGAATACTGGAGTGGGCTTCTTATCCCTTCTTATCCCTTCTCCAGTGGCTCTTCCTGACCCAGGAATCAAACCAAGGTCTCTTGCACTGCAGGTGGATTCTTTACCAACTGAGATATGAGGGAAGCCCCTGAAGTTGAGGGAGTACCAGGATTAATTTCTAATTCATCTCTCTAGAAGGCATTTTTCATCTATTTGCCCCATGGCCCCTTGGTCCTCCCATTTGGAAACTCCTCTCAATCCATTGCTCTCCATGACTATGTTGGAAGTGAGTGATAGAATACCTTTGGGGCTATACAGCCTTCAAAGTTTCCCTCATTCTGTTGGAAAATTGGGAGTTCATGGTTTTATAATTGTTACTTATTTGTTTAAATCGGAAACAGTCAAAGGCTTCCTTAGTTCAAATTTGTGATTTTTGGCAAGGAAATTCTCTCAAACCAATAGACTACTGATGTTTTTTTTTTTTTTTAAATAATTTCACACATATCATATACTCAAAGTTTGTTTCCAGATGTAGTTCTCAAATATCTTTATTTTATTGCCTTTTACCAACTTGTTTCTTTCTTAATTGGGACCACCTATGTAGGGTGGGAAGCCTGTACATGCAATTTATTGATTTTACCCTTGGTTTATTTTATTCATTTGACACATTTTACTGGATATTTTTTGTTCAATCCTTTAAAAATACTCTCCTCAACTGCTCACAGTCCATAAGTAGCTAGGCATAGAATTTCAGGACTCTGTATTCACTTTTATTTCTGCCTGCAAAATAGTCAATATAATTCTGGGTTCCTCTCTTTACTGTTAATATCTTGTTGAAAGTAGTCAATTATGTTCATATACACTAGTTTCTGTAAGTTTTTCCCCTCTAATCACATCCTCTAGAGTTTCTGACTGAATAGGCACATAGTCTAGTCTGCCTTTCAAGTTACTGCCCACAACAGTTTTACCAAAGGTTTGCCTCTACATAACAGGGATCATCATGTTTCCAAATTTCAACGTCATTTTCCCCGATCTCTAAATCTTTTTAAAAATATTTAGGTCTTTATTATGGCAGGAATCTGGTTCCAAATCAGGAGCTACCTCCATGGGGTCTCAAAGAGTCGGACACGACTGAGTGACTGAACTGAACTTATGATACATGAAGTGCCCAGAATGTATCTCTCAGATATACATGAAGAACATCTAAAGTGCTTTTGTTCTCAAATTGAGCATTTTATGCTTTTTTGGACTAAAAGTGGAAGCATGGCTTTTAATTATAAGCTTAAAGTCATGGGGGAAATATAATATGTTCCCTCTCAGAGTCTTGAAAAATTTGCTCTGCCAATTGGAATCGTAAAATAACATTTCCCACATTTTTTTTGTCTGCTTCACATTTGTGAGATTTGTATAGAACTTTTAACATAATGTGCTTCTAGAGTCTAGTTTATAATGGAGTTCATCGATAATCCCATATGACTCATAGGAAAAAGGAACAAGAAATAGTGCCACCACGTGCTTTGTTTTGAACATGTTAACTAAACATTACAAGAGCAGATTAGAAAAGCATTCCCTTTATTTAGTTGAGTAATTGCCCACTTGAATCCCTAAAGATCAGTTATTGTAACATGAACTATAAGATTTCCACTAAGAGTCTTAAATGAGTCAATAAAAGGTCATGTTTATATACGTTAAAAACACTTGAAAGAATAATATTATCATTGACTCTTAGGCCATGCCTACACTTGCCCAGTGAAAGGTATTTCTCTAAGAAATAAGCTGCTTTCAACATCAATATTACTCTAAATGTACAGCCATGTGACCACTGAAAATAATTTTCAGTATCTTTTCATTTACTTTTCAATTTAAATAATTTCAATTTACTTTTCTCTGTAGTAATTTAGAGAACTCAGTATTAAGTTCATTGGTATGGAAGGAAGTCTTGTTTAATGCCATATCATTGATTATGGCCATTCAATTCATAGATGCAGAAAGCCTCAGAATTGTATGACTAATACGCTATTTCAGCACTGTTGGTTTTAGCAAAAGTAGATATTAACAAGAGAAAATTTCTCAGTATTGTTTTTCACTCCAGTTTTAACAGACACAGTAATACATGTGGTGGAATTTGAAAAAGTCACTATGTACTTTGCTATTATAAAAGATTATGGCTTCTTCTTTCCTATGTAAGATTTGAGATCTCTAAGGATATTGCGATCTCTAATAAAACTTGGTTTAATAGTTTTCATAGTCTCAGAATACACTTGTCAGTTACCTATACTATAAAATGATGTAATGAAATATGTCACATGAGTTGAGTTGTAAAAGTCAGAAGTGAAAACATAAAAGAAAATCAAAACCTTCACTTTAAAATTAAAAAATAAAAACCTTATGACTTTTCATTTTTGATGAACACCTAAACATATAACCAAATATTCAATGTATTCTCTAAGACTCAGGTAGTATGGCCTTTTCTTTTATTTATTTAAAAACATAAAAATTAGTAAAAAAATTTTACTGTTTCAAATTACTTATTCGTTAGAATATTTCTTTGTCATATTGAAGAACTTGATCTCGGAGATCTTTGGTTTATAACTTATATTTTGGGAGTTACCATTTAGAATTTAGGGCCTAGAATTAAAATCATAATTTTAGACTTAAACTGAGAATATACTTTTCCTACAGTTTCTAATCTTTTGGTGAGGTAGGGAATCTGTTGGAAAAAAATATTTGACTCATTAACAAACAATAAGTCATCACAACTCTTAGACTAGCACTAGAAACCCAAAGAAACTCTGTGTGGATGACACCTAAATTGAAGTTTCTAATCTGATGAAAATGAAATGTTTCAGAACAGTTTATATATCAAAGCACTTCAAAATTAAGGGTGCATTAGTTCAAAGTTTTCTAAAAACACCTTTGTAAAACCAAACTTTGAATTTTTTTGTACACATCTCCAGAAATTCAGTTTCTTACAAAATCCAGTCCTTTGGGATGGGGCCAAGGGGAGGACTTTAAGGGCAACTACATTTGGGCAGGATCAAATCTCTGCACTGTGCCACCAGAAGAAATCAACTCCCTGGGTCTGGGACTGTGCCTGGAATCTTGCAAGTAAACAGAATTTCCAACTGCAGGTGCAGAATAATTGCTAATATAAAATTGAGAAATTCTTGAAAATACCACTCCAGGAGTCAAAATTTGGAACTTTGAAGAGTGGCTAGGATATGCAGCAGAACCGAGAAAGTTTACTTATTTTTGAAGTCAGAATAATGCTCATATTTCTGCAAACATCTCTATGGCCTTACTCAAAATTTACAGACTTTCAGTTATGAGAAATCACACTCTGTACAGGTGACTCTTGCCATCTTATGGAACTGACAGGAATTCAGATCTAAAATTCATAATACAGTTGATTTGGTAGCTCATTTTCTGACAATTCCCAGATAGCAAAGTCTAGTGGGAGTGAGATAAACCCTAACACCATCTTCTAAGTGTCTTTCTCTTTTCCTCAAAACCGTGGGGAGTGAATGTGGTCCAGCACTTGCTTTGGTTTTGGCAAACTGCAACAGGGATTACTGCTACCATTAAGTGATTTATTCTCTTTAACGAAGAAAAACGACCAAGAGGTTAAGGAATCAACTCTTTGGTAAGTCTCCATAGGAAAGTTCCCACTTGTAAACTGTGAAATTCCAAAGAAGGGAGACTAATAAAGTCTTCTGTCCTCAAATGTAAGGGAATAAATTAACTATGCTGCTGCTGCTAAGTCACTTCAGTTGTGTCCAATTCTGTGTGACCCCATAGGCGGCAGCCCACCAGGCTCTCCCATCCCTGAGATTCTCCAGGCAGGAAAACTGGACTGGGTCTCCATTTCCTTCTCCAATGCATGAAAGTGAAAAGGGAAAATGAAGTCGCTCAGTCGTGTCTAGACTGCAGCCTACCAGGCTGCCCCATCCATGGGATTTTCCAGGCAAGAGTATTGGAGTGGGTTGCCATTGCCTTCTCCAAAAAAATTAAACTATAAGGCCAAATAAATGCTCAAATTATATGCTGAAAGAGAAGCTGAAACGAAAACTGATGTTACTGGTAAAAACAGGGGAAAAGTTTTATTTTTTAGGAAACTGGAAGAGAATGACATTATTTTAATGAAAATATATGAGGGCAAAAGAGGGCTGGGCTTTCAAACTAATGAAGCAATCCTTAATAAGTAATTTCCATACTACATATTGAGATTCTTCTTTCTATGTTTGAAAAAAAAAAAATGGTAGGCGATACGTTGCATATACTAGCTAGTATATGCTTATCAAATTCTTCCTGAAAACACAGAATGACTTCATATTCTTAGATCTGGATTGATTCCAGATTTCTTGCTTCTGACAAGAAGCAAGTTGAAGGAAGAGGGTGAAATTGATGTGTATATTTCCTGACTTATCTCCAGCACTACTTTTTAATGCTCTTTAGGGGCCATGAGTTTAAATTATTAGCTCAAAGATGAAAAGACTGAATCCCTAAGTACTTGCTTGGAGATAAACTACCAGATAGAGTCAATTTCAATACACAACAGACTGTGACAAAAGCATAAACATTTGCTGTTACTAAAATCCTAAGATTTCACGCTTTATTTTTAACCATGGTATAACTTAGTCTATCCTAATTCATAAATTGGCATTATATGAAGATTTCTGCTATCAATTCAGTTCAGTCGCTCAGACGTGTCTGACTCTTTGTGCCCCCATGGACTGCAGGACACCAGGCTTTCATGTCCATTACCAACTCCCAGACTTACTCAAACTCATATCTGTTGAATTGGTGATGCCATCCAACCATCTCATCCTCTGTCGTCCCCTTCTCCTCCTGCCTTCAATCTTTCCCAGTACAGGAGTCTTTTTCAATGAGTCAGTTCTTCGAATCAGGTGGCCAAAGTGTTGGAGTTGCAGCTTCAGCATCAGTCTTTCCAATGAATATTCAGGACTGATTTCCTTTAGGATGGACTGGTTGGAAATCCTTGCAGTCCAAGAGACCCTCAAGAGTATTCTTCAGCATCACAGTTCAAAAGCATCGATTCTTCAGCACTCAGCTTTCTTTATAGTTCAACTCTCACATCCAAACATGATTACTGGAAAAACTATATCTTTGACTAGATAGACCTTTGTTGGCAAAGTAATGTCTCTGCTTTTTAATATGCTCTCTTGGTTGGTCAGAGCGTTACTTCCAAGGAGCAAGCATCTTTAAATTTCATGGCTGCAGCCACCATCTGCAGTGATGTTGGAGCCCCCAAAATAAAATTTGCCACTGTTTCCACTGTTTCTCCATCTATTTGCCATGAAGTGATGTGACCAGATACCATGATCTTGGTTTTCTGAATGTTGAGCTTTAAGCCAACATTCTCACTCTGCTCTTTTACTTTCATCAAAAGGCTATTTAGTTCTTCTTCACTTTCTTCCATAAGAGTGGTGTCATCTGCATATCTGATATTATTGGTATTTTTCCTGGCAAACTTGATTCCAGCTTGTGTTTCATCCTGCTCAACATTTCTCATGATGTACTCTGCATAAAAGTTAAATAAGCAAGGTGACAATATTCAGCCTAGACCTACTCCTTTCCTGATTTGGATGCAGTCTGTTGTTCCATGTCCAGTTCTAACTGTTGCTTCCTGATCTGCATTCAGATTTCTCAGAAGGCAGGTCAGGTGATCTAGTATTCCCATTTCTTGAAGGATTTTCCAGTTTGTTGTGATCCACACAGTCAAAGGCTTTGGTGTAGTCAATAAAGCAGAAATAGATGCTTTTCTCGAACTCTCTTGCTATTTCAATGATTCAACGAATTTTGGCAATTTGATCTCTGGTCCCTCTGCCTTTTCTAAATCCAGCTTGAACATCTGGAAGTTCACAGTTCACATACTGTTGAAGCCTGGCTTGGGGAATTTTGAGCATTACTTTGCTAGCATGTGAGATGAGTGCAATTGTGCGGTAATTTGAACATTCTTTGGAGAAGGAAATGGCAACCCATTCAGGGACAGGGGAGCCTGATGGGCTGCCGTCTATGGGGTCCCACAGAGTCGGACATGACTGAAGCGACTTAGCAGCAGCAGCAGCAGTTGAACATTCTTTGGCATAGCCTTTCTTTGGGATTGGAATGAATGATTGTATATCATACTGAGTATGAATTGTTTTTGTAATGAATATTGTGAGCATATAACTATCACTGATTATCCAATATCAAAGTAGAGATATGAGTTGGGTGAGAGGCTGGGAGCTTTAGGCCGTGATTGCAGAGTAGAACACTATGAGAGTTTGTTATCATTTTTCTAAGACTTGTTCAGAGGCACATACAAAAAAATAATTTCCTTTGGTAAACTCCAGACAGATGGTGACCAAAATGTAACATCAAAGTAGCAAGGGCAAATGAATACAAGCAACTTCATTTCTGAAACAGGGTACTCACTCAGGATTATTCTGCAAAGTGTGCAAAGTGATCAGTGTATTCTCTCTCAGTAATACAGACCCAGGCAGTCTACCTCCCATGTCCCGAGGGCTGCAGCATCTTTCTCTTTTGTATGCACTCTGGTGAGAACTATGATTCGCTCGTGGTTTTCATGATTGTTTGCAAACTGATGACTTTTGATCCTTTCTTCCAAGATTGACCATTTCTCGAACTTCAAGCGAGGCCTTTTCTTTGGTGTCCCATCACTCTTCAACATTAATATGCCCCAAACTGAATTCTTTATGTTCACCTGTGCTTCTTACCAAACCTAATACTCCATACCATTCACGTTCCTGCTCCTCCTATAAGCTCCAGCCCTGAGGGCAGCAGTAACACAGTTACTTAAGACCTGGAACTCATTCAGCAGGGAAAAAAGTCCAAGGCTATAGACAAAAAAAAAAGTGATTATTGGTATGGATAGTAGAGATGTATTGTATTTATATGAAAAGTGTTTAAAACTTATGGATAGAGCAGATATTCTAAACATATAACAAAGTATTGCTGTTGTTGTTTTTTAGTTGCTAAGTTGTGTCTACCACTTTGCATCCCCATGGACTGTAGCCTGCCAGGTTCCTCTCACCATGACATTCTTCATGCAAGAATACTGGAGTGGGTTGCCATTTCCTTCTCCAGGGGATCTTCCCAAACAAGGGATTTAAACTTTGTCTCTTGTGCTGGCAGGCAAATTCTTTACTAAGATAGTAATTCTAAGTGGCAAATAATTCTGAAGTTGAGAAATATCAAGCAAATACATTTTAATTCCCACCCAAAACCTGTTTTTGCGAATCCTCACTCCAATAAATACTCTAATATTTGCCTTCGGAGGGCAGGGTCTGATGGGCACTTGACCTTTTGGGCTCAACAAAAGGCTTTTAAGCAAGGCTTCTATCTTCGGAGAGAATTTTCTAAATCCTTCTCCTCTTTTAGCATTTTCAGAACTACGCCTGGAGGGCTCAACTCAAAACAGTCTTTCACATTATGGAAAAGAAACAGTTGAGTCTAAGGCGTCCTGTTCTATGCTGAAAAATAGTCCTGGAGATTGGGGAGGAAAATAGGAGTGAGAGAGACATAGGGAGTTCCCTACTCAGTGTTCAGAGTTCAGAATACTCAGAGATATTCAGTGTTCAAATCCATGTAGCCAAATTTTATTCTCTGGACTTTCAGGAGAATGTGGCATAAAGCCTAAAATTTAGGCACAATATTATGTTTGCCTTGACATCTGGGTAAATCTGAGAGGGATTTAGATGGCCTAACCACAAGTTCCCCTCCCCATTCTTCTCCTGTGAATAAGATCCACTAGCCAAACAACCTCCTTATCAGAGTGACCAGATCAAGTTTATACTTACCTCTAAGTAGTGGGCTTCAATTCCTTATAAACTGCTGGAATTATTCAAACCAACCAACCATTCTTCCATGGGGAATGGAATACCATACCCTAGTACTTAAAAATGAAGATCAGGGCATCTGGTCCCATCACTTCATGGCCAATAGATGGGGAAACAATGGAGACAGTGACAGACTTTTTTTGGTCACTGCAGATGGTAACTGCGGCCATGAAATTAAAAGACGCTTGCTCCTTGGAAGTGTTAGGTAGTTAGAATAGGAAAAAGGAGTCCAAAATGGTGATGGCTAAAAGACAAAGAAGGGAAAAACCCACGAAAACAGGACAAAGGAAGGTCCAAGGACTGGAGTGAGGACCTCAGGTAAAACAAACAGCCCTCCTGGATATTCCGATTTACATAGGGCAGGCTCAGAGGGGAGGAGACAAATGTATAAACGAAGGAAGCCTAGCAGGATTGGGGCTTCTCTTCTCTTTGCGTCTTTTGGGTCAGCCTGTCCCCACACCTCGAGAATGTAGTTTCTTCTGCTTGCCTATAAGACTGAGCTATAACACAGCTATGGCAAGACAGAACTGAGGAAATTACAAACTTCCCTGACAGAAGAAAAGCTGTGACCAACCTAGATAGCATATTCAAAAGCAGAGACATTGCTTTGCCAACAAAGGTCTGTCTAGCCAAATTATGGTTTTTCCAGTAGTCATGCATGGATGTGAGAGTTGGACTATAAAGAAAGCTGAGCACCAAGCAATTGATGCTTTTGAACTGTGGTGTTGGAGAAGACTCTTGAGAGTCCCTTGGATTGCAAGGAGATCAAACCGATCAATTTTAACAGAAATCAGTCCTGAATATCCATTGGAAGGACTGATGCTGAAACTGAAATTCCAATAATTTAGCCACCTGATGTGAAGAGCTGACTCCTTGGAAAAGACCCTGATGCTGGGAAAGATTGAAGGCAGGAGGAGAAGGGGACAAAAGGAAGAAGAGATGGTTAGATGGCATCACAAACTTGATGGACATGAGTCTGAGCAAGCTCAGGGAGTTGGTGAAGGACAGGGAAGCCTGGTTTGCAGCAGTCAATGGGGTTGCAAATAGTTGGACATGACTGAGTGACTAAACTGAACTGATCCTAATACTATTAATATAAACCTACCTCCTACGGTACAGGGTACAAACCCACTTGGCCCTGAGTGGTGTGACACTGTCTCTCCCAGGCTATGAGGACATGGGACTAATCAACTGTTTTCCGTCTCATCTGCCCAGTGGTGGATGTCCTGTGTTCAGTCATCCCCATGGCTAGAGGAAGAGAATCCCTTCCTTACCAACAGGATGAAGAGGAGACAATTAAAATAGGGAAGTATTTTAAATATGTCTGGGGATTTACAGGAATACAAGTTTCTGCTCTTTTTCCATTCAGGGCTTTGGACAGTCATCCCTGTACAAAGAATGAACAAAAGTGTAAGCAGATAGGGTCCCCAGAGAACCAGGCCTGATTGTATTGACATATGAGAAGTCATTTTTGGCCTAAGCCATGCTTGTCTTTGAACAAGTCTTCATAATTAATGATCTTGGGGAATGAAAAAACACATGAATAAAGGACTTTTATCAGTCAAAAGAAGTAATAATAGCAAAGAAAAGTAGATCAGTTGTAAAGACTCCCAGTTTTGTTTCAAGGGTAAAGATTAGCCTGAAGCACTCAACCACTAATTCAACTGGAACCTAAGGGATAATGATGTTGATTTTTTCTGACCCTTGTGACTTCAATCAATCACAGTTTGGACTCCGTAGCCCTTTGCCCCAGTTCTATGCTGATTTCTCCTCTACTCCAGCCCCTTCATGAATATGTATTTACCACTCAAGCCACCATATGAATATGCACGTACCCTTAGTTTAAAACCTCCCAAATTGCGCTGTTGGGGGAGACATAGCTTTGGGGAGGATTCTTGGTGTTCTTCTTACTTGCTGCAAGTAATCAATCCTCCCTTCTCCCTTTCTTTGGTTTGGTTGTGTCTTTTTGCTCTACATTTACCAAGAGGCAAATCTAGTTTTTCAGGTAACAAAAGTACATCAGGGTGGACTTGGTGTCAGAGTGGGTTAAAATTAGAGAAACTAATATTTTTTATTTAGCTGAATTTCTGGGTGGCATGCAAGGAACAAAACACTTCCGCTCCTCTCTCTCAAATCTCCTTGGTCCCAGTCCAGCTTCCTTGATCAAAGTGTGCCACACTGATATCATTTGCAGTGTGTGCCTTGACAAGAAAATCTGGGGTAGTCCCGATTAAAGTGAGCAACATTTTAAAATGTTAGCTAAGGGGATTTAACCAGTCCATTCTAAAGGAGATCAGTCCTGGGTGTTCTTTGGAAGGACATTGCTGAAGCTGAAACTCCAGTACTTTGGCCACCTCATGTGAAGAGTTGACTCATTGGAAAAGACTCTGATGCTGGGAGTGATTGGGGGCAGGATGAGATGGCTGGATGGCATCGCCAACTCAATGGACGTGAGTTTGAGTGAACTCCGGGAGTTGCTAATGGACAGGGAGGCCTGGCGTGCTGTGATTCATGGGGTCGCAAAGAGACACGACTCAGTGACTGAACTGAACTGAACTGATTGATTGTCAATATTATTATGTTTTTTCTGTCATTTTTTTTTTCTCTAAACTGCCTCTTTCTTGGACATTCATGACACTACAACTGCAGTATTTGTCCTACTTTTAAAAATTCTCATTTCCCTACTGATCTTTATAAACCAAAATAACCACCTTGTCAAGTACTCTTCTCATGTACTACTCAGCTGCAAAAGTTTTTGACCATTACAAAATAAAATTCTCGTTTCCTGGCATCTCCTCTTACATGTAATCCTTGTAGAGAAGAGCTCATAGTGACTCTACCTTATTCTCTTTTCTCTTTTTCCACATGCTTTGCTCTGACAATTTTATTCATTCTGGTGGCTTCAATTACTGTCACTGTCATGTTTCTCTCAAGGAATATCTCTCTGACCTATGTCTCTCTCCTGAGCTTCAGCCCGTCAATCCACTGCCCATTGAACATATTCAGTTAGACATTTCACAGGCATGTCAAATTGAATATTCCTGTCTCTAAATAACCCTGGACTTCCCTCTTCTGATCTCATCTAATCAGATCCTAAATATATCTCATCTCTTCTCTGGTTTGCAACCATACTATCATAATCCTTGCTGAAAGCTCTAACATCTTCATAAATGGCTACATTAGTCACCTAACTGGTTTCTCTGAATCAACTTCTACTTGGTTCTCACATTGTTTCCAGAATTTTTTTGTTAAATATGCATATCTGATTATATTGTTCCCCATCTCAAAATACCGGGATGATTGCTTGCTGATGCTTTTCAGCTGGATTCTTGGCAAAACTTACAAGGTCCTCCCTTTCCTGTCTCCTTCTCGCCCCTTACTTATTTCAAGCTATCTACTTGCTTATTCTCTTATTTACAGTTTTGTTTAATTTGTTGAACATACTGTTTTCTCCCCTTCCAAACCTTTGGATGCAATCTCCTCTCTTCTTCCCTGTCATGAATAACTCAATTAACAGGCACTTCTCATTTAGGATGCAGATTACCTATCAATACTTAGAGAAGTCTTATTTTGATGCATCAGACTAAGTCAGGCTGCTCTGTGAAGCATACCAAAACTTCTATGCTACTTTTGTGAGGCCATCTATTATCTTTGATATTATTTGAGGGCTGTGTTCTCCTCCTCACAGTTGTAAAATCACAAGTCACAGGTCAGAGACTATGTCTGTTTTATATGTTTTGATGCCTTGCCCACAGTAAGTTTTTAGTATTTATTAATTAGTGAGTTATAACTGAAAGGCTATGATGTGCTCTATATAGAAGCAAAATGAAATGACAAGTGTTATAGATTTAGGAGTTCAGGGAAAAGACCAGAGTGAAATACCTGATGACAAAAGGAAAGAACCGCTACGAAGTGAGTGTCATAGGGAGTAAAGGCTGAGTCACATCAGAATCCGTTTCTCCTTCTGCTCAGTCCAAATATTTTTAACTCATACTCACTTTGCACTCTCAATTTCTTTTCTCTTTCTGATATTTTCCTCAGGAACATAAATTCTGCAGGAGAAAAGGATACAAAATACCCCTTTTGCCATGTATCTCTATTTTTCCTTATCTTTTGTAAGGTTTTCCTTTCTCCTCTTCTCCCTTCCCTTCAGCCATGTAAGGCCATTGAGTTACGTTGTTCTCTGTTTTGGGTTTACATATTTACTTTACAGAATTTATTGGAAAAAAAAGAAATTTTTTTGAGGTAAAGATGCGAGTTTTAGGTTATGGTGTGTACACTATTCATTATCCACATTAAATACAGTTGGATGGGATATGTATTCACACTGAAAAGCAGAGATTTAAAAAAAACTTCAGTTCAACCTTTGCTAACTTTTTTGATATACTGTTTTCTTAATTCTGGCTTCCCAGGTGGCGCAGCAGTAAAGAATCTGCCTGCTAACGCAGGAGCTGCAAGAGACAAGTGTTCGACCCCTGAGTCAGGAAGGTCCCCTGGAGTAGGAAATGACAACCCACTCCAGTATTCTTGCTGTCTTAATTCTAGAGGTGTTGCTATATAATGATACTTAATAAAGATTTTTAAATTGCTATTCATCAAAAATTTAAGCTTTATAATTTGTATGTTTTTTTTTTCAATTTTCACATTCTTTTAAAAATTAGATCTTCATAAAAATCAGATGGGGTAAATAGGGCAAGAACTTAATAGCTATAGCAATATTTGTGCAATCCAGCCCATATAATTTTCCAGACCACACATGGATGTGAAAAGGATATTTGGATTTTCTAACTTAGACATAGGGAAGAAAGTCTTTGAGCACAATAAACCCTCACACATACAAAAACACACCATACCAAGGCTCTCCTGCTTATGAAGTAGATAATAATTATCTTGTAACAAATTCCCAACTGAATTTGTTTGGGAATTTCTTGCCTGAAGCGTACATTGGACAAAGGAGGCTAGTGGGTTAGAGTCCATGGGGTCACAAAGAGTCAGACACAATTGAGCGAAGAACATGTTCACTTTTCAAAGAATTTTGTGCTTTTTGGAAATCTGGAGTGATACTTTTTTTTTTCACATATTGTAAAATAAATTTAACTAAAATCATCTGTTTTTTTCATCAAGAATTGCTAAAACTATCTTTTCTCTTTGAGTAACTGAAAACAAATGATCAGGGATTCTATGCCACAGTCATCCAAGACTATTTTCTTGAGCATATAGTGTTTATCCCTTGAGATCCATAAGTCTACAAACTGTGTATAAGTGCATTCTGAAAAAAAGGGGCTTTTAAAAAATTCATGGAGTAGGTAAGTGCATTCCATGCTGAATAATCATGTTAGTATAGCATGCATATTTTAAAGCACTTGGGCAAAAAAATTAGGCTTTAAGATTATTGCTATATGTAGAGCCATTTCCACTTAGAAGCTGAACGTGTAAAACAATAAGCACTGTCTTTTTAATTTGTCAATATCACATTATTAAGAAACTAAAGAACACAGTGTATTACACATACCACAATACTAGACCCAAGTTTTCAGTTTTCCTTTTATTCCCTTTAAAGATCTTGCCCAAACTTTCATCAGTTGAAATGAAAACTAGATATTGCATTTTTACCTTTGAAAAAAAGAGGATGAGAAGAAAATAGAAGAATAGAGGGAAAAGGAAAAAAATCTACTGAGTCAGGTTAAAAACTGATGCAACTGTATTCATACTTCGAGCCCCTGACCTGGCTTTAGTAATTCTATTACAACTTTTGAATGGTTATTTTTTCTGTTATAGTTAATTTAGTATCTGTCTGATTCTTCTTTAGAAGCTGGGCATCTGCTGTATTTATTCTTAGGCATTTGTGTTATGTGTCACTGTCCTCAGCAGACAGATGCTTCTCAATAAGTATTTTTACTGAACTTGGTTTATGACATTACAAGCTTGAAATTGTGACATTCACAATTTTCTGTTTCTCATATTGTGAGAGAAATAGAATGGGACTCCCCAATTCATACCTTTAATCAAGGAATAATGCCTGCTGGTAAAAAAGAACCAACTCCACAGAGTGCTGGTTTAACTTAAAAATGGGAACCAAATATCTGGGGGGATTTTACCTTATATTATAACAAAGGAACATAAGTAGAAGGCTACTTGGTTGTGTTCTTTCTAAATAATATAAAAAGTACAACACTGTTTTCTTTGAGTGATTAATATTAAAATACATTATGAACTATGTCATTTTTAAATTGAAGTGACAGTTAAGTCAGACTTGAAATTATGTTATATGATTTATGTTATATTAGTAGAAAAATAGAGTTTTGATAAAGACTACAGTTTATATTTAAAGAGCTCTCATGATTTGCTAAATGCTTACTTTGTCAATTTTATAAATATTTTAAATTTGTTATAGTAATATTTTTTAACATGTCATAAAATTGGATTTTTAAAAAGTCTTAAAACTCACATTGTTATCACTAGAAGAAACTGATACTTTTGGTGTTTTAATTTTAAATCTAGTGTATTTTAAAACATACAATATTTTTGCTACTTTTTTAACTTCAATTTTTAGTAAATATGATATGCTTAAATTATACTCAAATAAGTCCATGAAATACATCAAGGTATGGATGGATTAAACTAGAAGACTTTGGGATACTAAATTATTTGCATATTTATAATATCAAATGTTTGTTACAAATATTTGTATGTGTTATAAAATATGCAGCAAATATTTATAATATCATTGCTAGGGCATAAAGACAATGGCACCCCACTCCAGTACTCTTGCCTGGAAAATCCCATGGATGGAGGAGCCTGGTGGGCTACAGTCCATGGGGTCGCTAAGAGTTGGACACGACTGAGCGACTTCACTTTCCCTTTTCACTTTCACGCACTGGAGGAGGAAATGGCAACCCCCTCCAGTGTTCTTGCCTGGAGAATCCCAGGGACGGGGGAGCCTGGTGGGCTGCCGTCTATGGGGTCGCACAGAGTCAGACACGACTGAAGCGACTTAGCAGCAGCAGCAGCAGCAGCAGCAGGGCATAAAGAATATCATGAGAACCCTCTCCAAAGTAGGCCAGAATGATTCATGACCCTCATAGGAAAATGCTCCTGAAAATAGTGATTCCCTTCTGGAAAGAGTGAAAATGAAGTGGGCGGGGGGGGGGGGGGGGCATTTTCCCTGTCTTTTTCATAGATTTTATCCCTTTTTAAGACATAACCATAAAAGAGTGAGTTCAAGAAAATGAGTTAATTTTTAGAAGAAAAAGGGGGGCATACACTGAGGTAATTTTCAAGTTTCTAATTTACATTCTTTTTCCTTATTTGGTGACCTTCAAATTTAACTTTTTAGGGCAAAATCTTGCACAGAAGGGAAAGTAGTAACAGTAAATTACTACTAAAGTCCTTTAAAAAACAATAGTATTATATCTTTCTGCAAGTAGCAATATTGATTCTCGTATAGCATTTTCTGTTGTGTCTGTATTTTCTTTCTTCTTCTTCTTCCTTCCTTTCCTCTCTCCCTCCACCAATCTTTTCTTTCATACTCATGAGCAATGCAGCATCTGACAGTTTCCACTCCACCTGTCTGGCTTCCTGTGGTGATACTGTCCTCAGGGACTGTGCAGTTGTCCCCACCGATCGTGCTTGGACTGCAGGGACACACCTCAGATTGTCAATGCCACATTCCACCAGCCGTGAAACCATCAGGGATTTATACCACCACCTCATCCCAGGAGAGTCACTCAGAGAATAAAGTACAAAAATGCTGCCAGTTGTTTTTCTCTGTTTTGTTATCTTACATATATTTAGCCATCCTTCAGGAATATACCATGAAGATGAGACAAGAAGAAATTTTGAGCAACAGACATAATTCTCTCACCCACACCAGCCCCGTGTCCATGACTCTTTACTGAGGGTAGGGATCTTCCCTCCTCTGCTTCATAGGAAGTCCCACATTCCTTCATGCCAGCTGAATTCTAGCAGACATCAAGATAATCCTTTTGAGGCACATGGTGATCTCTGGCACCTGTGATCATTTAGTTTTGTCTTTCAAGCCTGGACTCCTACTACAAATTAAATAATTAAACCTCTGTAGTTGAAGGACCACGATGTTTGAATATGATATAAATAATCATAGAATTAATGAGAGTTTGTCTCAATTTTGCCAACTACCCTCTCCTTGTAAAATGATATCCTCTTCCTACCTCTGGTTCATGATATTTCAGTAAGTACACAAGTAGTAGACGGAGAGGAAATGGCACCCCACTCCAGTGTTCTTGCCTGGAGAATCCCAGGGACAGGGGAGCCTGGTGGACTGCCGTCTATGGGTTCACACAGAGTCGGACATAACTGAAGTGACTTAGCAGCAGCAGCAGAACAAGCCTTCAGAAAACAGAAAAATGCAAGACAGCTTCGTATAGCTCTAGACAGAGACAGTTTGGTTTTAGAAACTGGTTACTAGCATTGACATTTTTCAGACTATATTGGAAACAAACAACCTTAGATCTGTGTAAGCAAATGCAAAGATTACTAGAATAATAAAAATCCAGGTGATGGAAACTTACAAATTAAATCTGAACTGATTGTGTTTGTGGCTGGGTGGGAGGATGTGGGGGTATGGAGTGGTGTGTGTAGGGAATGACTGAGGATTTTTTTTTTTTACAGCTGGTTTTAAATGGTTCAGTACTAAATAGCTTACAATTTCATTCAGACCAAAAAAAAAAAAAAAAGCAAAGTGAAAAAAGATAATTATTTTCTTTATATTCACCTAGCTAAGTATTTTGAATTTTCACTATTTCCTGAATTGGGAAGCATTGAAAACTTATGTGAGAATGACTTTATTATTTTTTTCTAGTTTATCTTATCTATGGGCTCCCTGGATGGCTCAGTGGGTAAGGAATCCACCTGCAATGCAGGAGACGCATGTTTAATTCCTGGGCTGGGTAGACCCCCTGAAAGAGCTATGGGTACCCACTGCAGTATTCTTGTCTGGAGGATCCCATGGACAGAGGGGTCCAGGCTACAGTTCATATAGTCACCAAGAGTCTGATACGACCAAAGTGACTGAGCACACAGACACATTATCTATATCTCCATCTACATGAAAACCCCACCAAATGCAATTGTCTGAATAACTTTGTACAAATATACATATACCTGTGATCTTGTTTTCATTTTTGTAAAGTTCATATATTTTTACCTATTATACCCAAATACTGAAGTTACCTGCAGATTATAGTCATGACTTTTATGCACTAAGCAGCCTGAACAGGTGTATAAGAGCACTTTCAGTGTTCTACACTAAGTTGCTAGACTGTATATACTGAACACACACTTGCTACTGTATTCATATATTTAATGTCTTTTCAATGGTATCAAATTACTGGATGGTGAAATATATTTATGAAAATAATCATATGTCACATTAATGGTAGTACATATTGCTTGAATTATCAAAAAAAATCTTATTTATAATTCCTAACTCACATTTCTGGAATACTGGATACTGACTTATAGAAGGTCTTATATTTACAGAGAGGAAGCAAATTTGGTGTTTAGAGTAAACATACTTTCAGGTACAAAATTAAGTAAAAGTGAGAGGATCCAAGTTTGGAGAAGCTGAGAAAAAGCTAAGGTCTGTGTGAGAAGAGGCGTGATGGAAAGAGGTCATTGGTGTGGGATGCAATTTTGGACAAAGGGGGCTAAAGCAAGTGAGCCTAGTAAGGACCAAACAGGACCAAACAGTGGGGGTGAAACAGGAAGAGGGCAGGGAACAAGTTATGAAAGAATGACATAGCCCAAGGATACAACATGAACTGATTAGAATCAAATGGGTCCAAGATGGCAAACAAGTTAACTTCCACTAGACCTTGATCCTCAATCAGCCAGCTAAATGAAACACCCAGAGGTGCCACAACAGTTCCAATGCACCGTCAAAAGACCAAAAAGTGGATGGTGGCTCCACCCTTTCTCCAATATAGTTGGAATAATCCTCCCACACATTCAGTTCAGTACAGTTCAGTTTAGTTGCTCAGTCATGTCCGACTCTGCGACCCCCATGAATCGCAGCACGCCAGGCCTCCCTGTCCATCACCAACTCCCGAAAGTCACTCAGATTCACATCCATCGAGTCAGGGATGCCATCCAGCCATCTCATCCTCTGTTGTCTCCTTCTCCTCCTGCCCCCAATCCCTTCCAGCATCAGAGTCTTTTCCAATGAGTCAACTCTTCGCATGAGGTGGCCAAAGTACTGGAGTTTCAGCTTTAGCATCATTCCTTCCAAAGAAATCCCAGGGCTGATCTCCTTCAGAATGGACTGGTTGGATCTCCTTGCCATCCAAGGGAATCTCGTGAGTCTTCTCCAACACCACAGTTCAAAAGCATCAATTCTTTGGTGCTCAGCCTTCTTCACAGTCCAACTCTCACATCCATACATGACCACTGGAAAAACCATAGCCTTGACTAGATGGACCTTAGTCGGCAAAGTAATGTCTCTGCTTTTGAATATACTATCTAGGTTGGTCATAACTTTTCTTCCAAGGAGTAAGCATCTTTTAATTATATGGCTGCAGTCACCATCTGCAGTGATTTTGGAGCCCAAAGAAATAAACTCTGACACTGTTTCCACTGTTTCCCTATCTATTTCCCATGAAGTGATGGGACCGGATGCCATGATCTTCGTTTTCTGAATGTTGAGCTTTAAGGCAACTTTTTCACTCTCCTCTTTCACTTTCATCAAGAGGCTTTTTAGTTCCTCTTCACTTTCCGCCATAAGGGTGGTGTCATCTACATATCTGAGGTTATTAGGTCTACGAAATTACTCAGCCCATAAAAACTAACCACGTCACATTTCGCAACTGCCACACTCACCCTCTGCAATGGCCCATACTCTGTCTACAGAGTGTGTTCCTATGCAAATAAATCCACTTCTTACCTATCACTTTATCTCTCACTCAATTCTTTCTGCAATGAAACATCAAGATTCTGAGGTTCATTAGGTCCTGAAACCAGGTCTGAGATCTCAGTTGGAAGACCATGTGTTTTGGCTGGATTTGAGTCCCAGTCCCTTGGGTTAGAGTCCCCATCTGAGGTCAATGATTTTAGGGAAACTCAAAAGAAGCTGCAAGAGAAGAGCCCAAAAAGAAGTAAGAGACGTGTTTGAAGGAGATGTGTGTACGATGTGTATACATGATACACAGACTGTGTGACGTGAGTTTTCCCTCATGTCAGACATAAGGGTAATAGCTTGTGCAGCATTAATTATTTGCCAAGCTCCGTCCAGAGACTTCACATCTATTTAGTTATTTGTCACAATAAACCTATGAAAGAAGTAAATTATTTTTGTTTTACGGGTGAGGAAACTGAGGATCAAGAGGTTAAATGATTTGCCTGATGTCATTCATCAAGTAAATTGCAAAGCTAGAATCCCAACCCAGGTTCTGACCTCGATGCTGTACTGCATTTTCCTTATGGGAAAGAGGAAAATCGTGCTGCTACAAGGTTAGCACAAGATAGAATTAGAGGCCGGTCTCCCGTCCCAAGAATATCTTGGGGTTAAGTATATAATAGTATAAAGGAAAGATTTATAGATGAGTTCTTTGTGTTTTACTTGTTAAAGAAGGTTAATTCTGTGTCAAAATGTTTGCTGTAACCTCAAAAACAATCAAAGCATTGTTTCTTCTAAACAGCTATAAAATTGCTTTAGGTTTCATTATGGTATGCCTTTGAAAAACTCATAGGGTATCTGAAATATGCATGTATCTGAGCAGACACAACTTTTAAGACTGCCAACTTGATGTAAAGTTGGTAACTGATCATCCTTATTGTATTCTATTGTATTATTAAACACGCTTACAGTTGGTTATAAATGAATTGGGAACTAGTTGTATTTAGTGCAGGCCAGTTGCTACAATCTTTATTTATAAATTGTGGCTTTACTGATTTTAATCCCTACAATAGATGAACATCTGAGCTTATTTCTTTTCTTTTATGAAACCGTAATTAACTCATTGAGTCTGGCACACAAATTTGTATGTGCTCACACTTACCTTTTTACTTTCTCTAGAGGTAATACAATGAAAGAAATTACATTCAGTTCCCTGAAATATTCTCTTACAATAAATATCAGAACTTCAAGTTCATGCTCACAGATATTCTTCTGGAAGATTGCCCTCTTTAAAAAAAAAAAGAAAACACTATTGGATTTCACAAGTGGATATGAAATCCAAAGTGTTAAGACTCTGCAGTAGGGTTTTTGTGTTTTGTTTTGTTTTTTCTCTCTTTTATCACTCTCTTACCCCCATGTCACTCCCTTTTCTATTAGCTACTTGGCTAAGTATGATTCAGAAAAGTGAATTTATTCATTATAATTATCTTGGGAGACAGACTCTTTCAGTACTTATCTGAGGGGCAATGTCAGTTAATACTGACTTGCCCAAGAGAAGGAAATCCAGAGGACATCGTTTATGAGATGTTGGCTGCTGAATGGAGCCTATGTGAGCAGATGGCAGATGTAGTGAGTAAATCACTGGGAAGTCTACCAGCAGCCACCTGAGTATTTCTCAGTTCCCACTGAATAGCCATAAATTAGGAGAAGTGCTGAAAAGTCTGTCGACAATGTCACATGCCTGGAATGACCAGGCTTTCATCTTTTCCTAGAAAAACAAAACAAGGATCAACCTTAAAATGATTAATAGGTTGAAGGGGCTACTTTATTTCTCAACTTGGAAAATCAATTGAGGCTGCCCTTATTAAAGCTTTATGATTAAAAGATCCTATGTTCCATAAAAGCTTGTTAGATATCTGTCTCTTATTCAAAATAATATTTAAATAACTAAGATTTACAGAATGAAATATCTTAAAATATCAGATTAGTTGCTAAACTAAAGACATGTAATATAGAAGAAAACAACATATACCCATAAAACTTAAGCTCTACTTAGCAAATAAATAACACAGTTCAGTTTGTCAATTTTGCTACCTTATTCCTACTCTAAAGGTTTCCAGGCCTTAGGCACATTTCCATTATTTGAGAGGAAAAAAACCAAAAAAACAAAAACGCCTTCTTCCACCCCCTTATGACTATTAGGAGGTTATTTTCCTTTTTATGGTTCAAGACACACCTGTGCTGCTGCTCATGTAAGTAAATTTAATATATTACAGTCATAAAATACCTCTGATGGTTGGAATTTGGTCACAAGACATTACCTAAATACTAAGTTTCAGCATTTGTTTACCAGAAATTGCTGCTGCTACCATATCCCCTCTCCATGTGTCTTCTGCTCATACCTCCTGAACTTGTTCTACCAGGATTAGCCTCAAAGGCCCAATAATGACTTTAAATTATAAGCCTGGGAGCAGAAAACTGTTTCATCCCTCAAATTCATTTAATATTGGCCTTGCTTCTGTTTAGTGTTAAGCTGCTCTTGAGGGCTGCCCTACAAATGAACAGTTCCCCCAGAGTCAGGAAGAAATGTCTGCTCTTTGGTTAACAAAATTTGCTATATTATTTTGTCAATCTAGTTTCTATTCTGGTATCTTATTTGGGATTGACCTTTCTTTCAACTCCCCACAGCACTTTGCATATGCCTCTATTATGGCACTTACCTTATTTTGCCTTCAGTTATAGCTATATTTTTACTTATTTTATCATTAAGTATTATGATCATAGAAGGAACACAGCACCTTTTCTTCTCTATAACTATCCCGCAGTATGAACTAAATGTCTGTCACTTTCAATTAACTCTTGATATAGTGATGAGCCTAATATGGGGGATTTCAGTTTTGCTAATTCACCCCTCTTCTCCTTTTTTTTTTTTAAGTTCTAAGTGGGTAGTTTCTTTTCTTTTGCCATATAATTACCTAATTCTCTAATAATTTTAAACCTAATACATTGTTAAGCACCTTGATCCAAGTACACCCCAAAGTTTACATACCAACTATGACTTTCTATTCCCAAATGTGGTGGTGATCTATCATTCTGTCCCTACTGTAGGTTGTTCTAATGTTCATCCCAATAGTTTGTTACCCAAACAGGTTTTTTCTTTCTTTTTTTTTTTTTAACTTGATAAACAGCAAACCAAAATTCTGAGATGCCAAAATTTTAGACGAAAAGGAGATGGAAAGATAAGTCTCAGGTTAGCCATTCTAAAGACAAGGGGCTCAGGGCATTTATGGGATAAAGAATAAAGGATCAGGGTGGTCTGAGGCATGAGGAATGTGGGGAAAACTGTTTAGACAAAGGTACAGTGATTGCAGGCATTATTAAGCTACAGGTCTCTGCACATTAAAACTTGGAGACATTTAGCAGCACCTGAGTATGGAGATCTTGGCCCTCTGATGTTAAAAGGTCACTGAGTGAACACCTGCACACCCCCACTGGGTGTGCTGCACTGTCCTTTAAATTATAAATTTGGTCCTGTACTGTCCTAACTCAGCTTAAACTACACACAGCTGACTCCAAGCTCCTGGAAAACAACTTGGGCAAACGTCTTGTCTTATTGTAACAACAAGCTGCTTGGAGGATATGCAAGTCTTTTGCAGCAGCAAAGAAAACAATCTTGATTAGTAAAGGCAGGTGAAATGGATTTGGCTATTGATTATCCATACTTTTAAGGTTTTTGATAACCATGGCTATGTGTCATTGGACAAAGCAAGGAAAATATCACAGACTCAAGAAGGCAGCAGAATCTTGATGCTTCACAGATCAGTAACAAGTTGCCCCTCAGTCATAAGAGCGGAGGACAGCTGCAGAATTAGCCTGAGGGAGAGGCATCATGGTTTTACAGAAAATTTAGAGAGCACTGGGGTCTAGTTTGTCTCTCACTAACTAAAGTATAATAAGATTAGATACATGCTCCTTTTCATCTATAAAATGAAGATAATAAAACATACCTCAAAAATTGCTCTACGTATTAAATCAGATAGCTGTCATTCAACCCATTTACTGAGGTTCCAGTTACACGGCAGACTCTGGTCAAACCGTGTCTGTACCATCGTAGTAAGTTTTGGGTTAAATCTGGATAGGTCCAGAGGGGGCAGTTGAAGAGGGTAACCATAGCAGAAGACCTATAGATTAGAGAACTGGAAATGTTAATCTTGTCAAAATAAACTGAGTAAAAGGATATGGTAGCTGTCACTTGGCTAGTTTCCAATTTTGGAAGCTAGTTTGGAATACCTTTCTGGTAAAGAAGTCATTCATGTTGAGAAATACCTTTATAATAATTGAGAAATCTCCACATAAAGCTCTGTGGTTGTGTGCTTAGTCACTCAGTTGTGTCCAACTCTTTGTGACCCCATGGACCATAGCCCGCGAGGCTCCTCTGTCCATGGGATTCTCCAGGCAAGAATACTGGAGTGGGTTGCCATGCCCTCCTCCCGGGGATCTTCCCAACCCAGGGATCTCCCACATTGCAGGCAGATTCTTTACCATCTGACAGGGAAATTTATCTATTGTTGATACTGTAGAAAGAGAATGTTCAAAAATGATTCTTAAATATTTTTCAAGTACGATTTTATATGTGTTATATATATGTATGTCTATATGTATACACATATAGACACACACACACTCTGCAGTGCTTTTCATCATCAACAACCAACTCTCCAATTCTTCATGCAAGAACTGAGTGTCCAACAATTTGATTCAATTCTGACACTAACTACCCAGAGTTTGTACAGACCCCATAATTAAGGGCTCAGCCCCACAAGGCTGCTACTGACTTCAGCCACCATTCATAAGATCTGGACCTTCTGTACTTCTAATCAACTGGCTGCTGCTGCTGCTGCTGCTAAGTCGCTTCAGTTGTGTCCTACTCTGTGCAACCCCATAGACAAATGGATAATTCTATGACCCCTTCTCAGGTGCAAAAATTTTCTAGAATGGCTCACAGAGCTTAGGAAGACACTTTAGACATTATTATTGGTTTATTATGAAGGATACAACTCAGAACAGTGAATGAAGAGATTCATAGAGCAAGGTATGGGTAAGGGGTGTGGTTCTTCATGCTCTTCCTAGCATTCTACCCTCTCAGCATCTCAGCAAGTTCACCAACCCAGAGGGTCTCCAAACTCCATTGTTCAGGTTTTTGTTTTTTGTTTTACAGAGGTTTCATCATGCAGGCATGATTAATTATTAAGTCAATCTTTTGCCCTCTTGGGAAGATGGGGCTGAAAATTCTAGACTTCTAATCAAGGTTTGGTCTTTCTAGAGACCAAGCCTCTTCTTGAAGCTGTCTGTTTAGAAGCCTGCTAAGAGTCTCCTCGTTAGAACAGAAGATGCTCTTCTCACTCAGGAAATAACATGGGACTAGTAGTTCTGTGTCAGGAACTAGAGATATGCCATACCTATATAAACATGGGCTTCCCTGATGGCTCAGCAGTGAAGACTCTGCCTGCAATGCAGGAGACATGGGTTTGATCCTTGGGCTAGAAAGATCCCCTGAAGGAGGAAATGGCAACCCACTCCAGTATCCTTGCTGGGAAAATTTCCATGGATAGAGGATCCTGGTGGGCTACAATCCACGTGTCATAAAGAGTTGGACACGACTATGTGACTGAGTGTGTGCATGCACACACACACACACATTGTTAAACAAATATATATGTTGTAGTTGTTAGAACAGGTCTAACCACATGTGTAATATTATGCATGTGACTGGCTCTCACCTTAAACTACAGAAAATAAGAACACCAAGCTGGATTCATCAGTATATAGGCAGAGAACAAGGCAATTCTTGATAATACCCACACAGGCAAATGTGTTGACTGTATTTTCTAACTGATACAACTGTGATTTTCATCTCATCTGCTTTTCTTACAATGTGACTCTGATACTTCTTCCATGAAGAAGTGTATTTGCATTCCCTCCTTTTAAGTGTGGTGGGAGTTTTAAAGCTGTTCAACCAAGAGAGTTAGTGGAAGTGACATTGTGTGAGTTTTGAGGTTAGGTCATAAAAAGGATATGGATTCTACCTTCCTTGCTCTTTTTGGCATACATCATCTGGGGTAGCCAGCCACTCCACTGTGAGGAAGCTGAACCTATCCTTTCTGGGAAAACCACAAGAAGAGAGCCGTATATTGAGGACCTAAGTCTCCCCATTTGTTGATTAGCATCAATAAATTTGCAGATATTTCTAGTATATAACCTGGGACTTCATTTGAAGCCTCAGACATTTTGGAGTACAGACGCGTTATCTTTGCTATGCATTGTCTAAATTTCTAATCCATAGAGTCATTAGGTGTAATAAATGGTTATTGTACAATAATAATCTTGGGGATAATTTTTTTAAATCTAATTATATGTATTAGTCAGGATTCTCAAGAGAAACAGGGCTAAAAGGATATACATGAACCCTCTATGGAACAACTGATTCGTTCAAGATCGAGAAAGGAGTATGACAAGGTTGTCTGCTGTCACCTGTGTGTTTAGCCTACGTGCTGAGCACACCATGAGAAATGCAGGCCTGGATGAGTTACAAGCCACACTCAAGATAGGTGGGAGAAACATCAACAACCTCAGATATGCAGGTGATACCACTCTAATGACAGAAAGCGAAGAGGAACTCGAGAGCCTCTTTGAGGGTGAAGGAGGAGAGTGAAAAAGCCAGCTTAAGACAAAATATTTTAAAAAACTAAGATCATGGCATCTGGCCCCATTACCGCATGGCAAATAGAAGGGGGAAAGGTCGAAGTAGTGACAGATTTTCTCTTCTTGGGCTCCAAAATCACTGTGGATGGTGACAGCAGCCATGAAATCAGAAGATGATTGCTTCTTGGCAGGAAAGCAATGATGAACCTAGGCAGTGTGTTGAAAAGCAGCGACATTACTCTGCTGACAAAGGTCCATATAGTCTAGGTTATGGTCTTCCCAGTGGTTGTGAGAGCTGGACCGTAAAGAAGGAAGAACACCAAAGAACTGATATCTTTGAACTATGGTAATGGAGAAGACTCCTGCAAGTCTGTTGGATGGCAAAGAGATCAAACCACTCAATGTTAAGGGAGATCAACTCTGAATATTTCACTGGAAGGACTGCTGCTGAAGCTCCAATATTTAGGTCATCTGATATGAAGAGATGACTCACTGAAAAAGTCCCTGATGCTGGGAAAGATAGAGTGCAGAGAGAAGAGGGCATCAGAGGATGGATGCCATCACTGATGCAATGAATATGAACTTGAGCAAACTCTGGGAGATGGTGAGGGACAGAGAGGCCTGGCATGCTGCAGTCCATAGGGTTGCAAAGAGTCGGACAGGACTGGGCAACTGAACAACAACAACAATGTATATGCAACAACAACAATCTAAATGTAAACTATTTACATAAAATATTTATATATAGTATAGTATATTTACAGTATATATAAAAAACCTTCCTTCTCCATACACAGATTTATCTGTCTATCTGAGAGAAGGAGAAAGAGATAAGGACAGATAAAGATTTATTTTAGAAATTGATTCACACAGTTATGGAAGCTAAGAAGTTCTAGACTCTATCATCTGCAAGCTGGAGAACCAAGAAAGATGGTGATAAAACTTAGTTCCAGTTCAATATTCTAAGAACAAAGTAAGGACAGCTGGGATAAGTTCTGCAGTCCAGAAGTATTTAATACAAGAACCAGGAGCTCTGATGTCCAAGGGCAGAAGGAAATGGACATCACAGCTCAAGAAGGATAATTTACCCTTCCTCTGCCTTTTTATTTTCTTTTAGGCCTTCAGTGGATTGAATAATGCCTGCTCATGTCAGTGAGTGGAAATCCTTTACTTGTTCACTGATTCAAATGCTCTCTTTCAGAAATACAGACGCACAGATAAATAATATTTTATGGGCCATCTGGTCATCCCTTGGTCAACACATAAAATCTCAAGTCCATCCTTGTCAACATTTTGCCTATATGCATCTCCTTAAACCATACATGGTCCTGAAATAAAGATATTAACAAAGTCATAAATCCATCTAACATGATACAACTATCATGCTTACAACTGAAAATGCACTAATCCCTTCCCTAGAAAGGGACGTAAAGTCCTTGAATAAGGTTTACTCATATCTTGATATTGCATAGTTTGAAGTCTGATGTAAGATTAACAATACTTAAAGATATTATAAAGTCAATATACATGATTCAGAAGTAAAAGAGGCAAGGAAACAAAGATATTTGCTTAATATTTGTATATATATTTACATACTAACATATTCATAAAAAAGATACTCGTGAAAATTACAGTCCTTCATTTTGGGTCACATCCTTTGTGGATGGAAAGCAATAAGAGTATAGAAATGAAGAAAATTCATCCTCAAAGATGAAGATAAACTATCCATGGTAATCGAAGAAAGGCAAAATACAGGGATACACATGTAAAGGGCTCGATTTAGGGGTAAACAACAAAGAAATTTCCCTCTTGAATTTCAACATTCTCAGTAGAAAGCAAGATCATCATTAGAGGATGGTAGATGGAAAAGAAGTGTAAGTTGTAATAGAACAGATAATATAACGAAATGGAAAAAAAAAAAAAGTAGAATTAACAGGCAGGAAAAAGACCTTCTCCAGGATAATGGTCATCAATTTAAAATGAGATGATTTATCATTAGTTGTGGGGTTTTTTTACAATCATATTTAGCTGTGCTAGTACAAGCATAGAGAAATAATAGTTATATTTAATAAGGCTTGTACTTTTCCTTGTTAATAGAGATGGTAGGACCTATTGATCTGAAAAAAAAAAACAGACTTCCAGTTATTTTTCCAGTGAAGAAAATTTTTTTAGAATCAATAGGAAATTGCAATACAGGGTCTGCAGCCACAGTGAGGCACAGTAAGTCCGCCCACAGCAAGGGAAGGAGAATACTTTTATAAACAAGAAAGCACACAAAGAGTTCATGGTTTTCCACTAAGTTCTTGCTAAGAAAGAACTTTCCCCTTCCTGTTGGGCTCTGCTATCTCACAGCGCATGAGAGCTCCCCCTTCTGGTCTCCCAACTCTATTTTAATGAGGTTTCTGTTTATTTGTCTTTTACAAACATGAGATGAGAAGGAGTTAAAATTTTTCTGCCAGGAAAACATGACAATGATTGCCATGGAATATAAATTGGATTATAAGGCCAGAGAAGGCATGAAGAGGGGTGAGGGAAAGTGAAATGGTAAGAGTATCAGTGAGATGGAGATCTCAGTATTTTTGCAGTCAGGATATTAGAAGAGAAATGGAAAAAGGAGATGGTCAGAAACTGAAAACACTTCGAATTAAAACTGAAAATACTTGGAATTAGCTACTGGTAATTACAAGCCTAGTTTATGACTGTTGAAGTAAGTAACTGAAGTTGCATGAAGAAGATGATCTGGAGAGAAAAAGATGAAGGGACTCAAAATCTGGAGAAATAAAAGCATAACCTTTATGGATATTGAAGTCACTTAGAAATGTTACAGATGTCATTTTGGAATAAGTGACGATGTATTAGAGTTCTCTAAAGAAACAAACTAATAGGATATACATATTAATGTGGTTTGCTGTCCACTAAACTCTGTGATCTTGTCTATTATGACCAGCTTTGGACTAAAATCTGCCAGACTCACAAATGCTTGTGCATATTAAAAATATGTTCATACTATTTTGAAGAATCTTGTGAGGCAGCTCTATCCACACGTTGGTTGATATAGGAGAGAACAGTGACTAAAGAGAAGCAAGAACTAAGGAGGTAGAGGAAACCAAGAGAATATATGCCTTCTGTAACTCTGAAAGATTCGGGAGTGTTTGGAGACATCAGGTTGGGAATTTGGTGAGCTGTGAGTTCAGGATAGTCAAGTTTCCTTTTCAAGAGGCTGGGAGCTGACAGGTCCAGCTCTTTCAGTCTTCATCTTCTTACATACATGGTACAATTTACTTAGAGCAACATTTCTTAACTGATTTTTTTTTTTTTAACAATCACTTCTCTAAGGAACATTTGCAGCCTACTTTTTCCTAATTGCCCCTCCCCCCACCACCATGAAATTGCAATACTACAGATATACAGTATAAGACTGTTCATATATGGTCCTTTGGAGGGCCACAAACCACTACAGTTTCTAAATTTTTTTCACTTTCCCCAAGAATCAACTGCTCCCGCTCCTACACCAAGGGTGATATCACCTTTATGGAGCTTGCATGATCTAGAGATACAAGTTTTCAGATGCTGAATTTCTCTGTCTAGTGTTCTTTTTACTATAATCATGTTTTCTTGCTCTAGGTAAACTTACTGCTTTCTAAAATATTTCTTCAGGAAAAATGATCTGTCATGTGTCCTTGTCAAAAGTGTCATTCTGCCATGTGGTGTTTTTCCTTATAACTATCCCCAGTGAGGATTTCCAAGTAGATTTTCCAAAGCAATTTAATTCCTTATTAGAGTGGTTGATTCATGATCGTTTAAGCTAGTTTCCACTTTCCTTGAGGATCCAGCGACTTGTTAAATGGCTTTGTATCATCATGGTCTAATCCTAAGTAATAAAACATGATCCAGGAACAGCTGGTTAAATGACTTGGCCTCCTGGTAGACCTCTCAATTTTTCTAGGACCATAAATCTGTGATCATTTGTAGCAAACATTCTCTCCATTCAGAACAGATGTGGCTGGAAGAACATGATGTGGATGAAGGAAGATAAGGAAAATAATTGTATAATGTTGCCCTCTTTCACGGCATGAACGTCCAAATTCTACGCACAATGTATTTTAACATTTTCTTGATGTTATGGGTTAGGGTACAAATTTCCACCTGAATATCACACTATACCTTTTAACAAATATGGTTAGATGGTTTTATGTAACCTTATACATTTCTGAGTTTTTATATAAATATAGAACATATTAGCTTGATCTTATCCTTTGCAGTCTCCAGAATGGTGACAAAATAAATTTCTTTAGGCTACCTTGGTATTTCATTAAGGCAATGTGTGTGTGTGTGTGTGTGTGTGTGTGTGTATGACAATTATTTATTGTATAATAACATATATAACAGGTTTTATTATATAGTATGTTATATATGTATACATGTCTGTTAAGGCTGCCATAACAAAATCCCACAGAGTGGATGGCTTAAATAACAGATACTAATTTTCTCACTGTTTTGAAGGCTAAAAGTCCAAGATCCAGGTGTTGGAAGGTTTCATTTTTCTGCAGGTCTCTCTCTTTGGCTTCTCCTTTTGTCCTCATATGACCTTTGTTCTGTGTATGTACATCCCTGCTGTCTCTTTCTTTCTCTTCTTATAAAGTCATCAGTTATACTGGATTTCAGCCTAAACTTATGACCTCATTTAACTTTAATTACTTCCTTAAAGGCTACATCTCCATATACAGTCATATTAGGGGTTTAGGCCTTCAATACATGGATTTTGAGGGAAACATTCAGTCCATTTTATTTATTTGAAAAATAGCATATCTAGTTACCATGAATTTGCTTATGAATATATCCCATTTAATGACTCTAGAAATGATAAAATGATAACTTCACAAACAGGAATCATACTATCAGTTTGTATCTGGACTGTGCATCAAATTCTCTCTTATTTCACTCCTTCCTTTCTGATCAGAGATATTGGTGAAGGGAAGTATATTATTTTCTCTGGCTATTAGCAGGGGAGTTGAAATTTAGGAAGTACTTCTAGTTACCTATTACTTATTTTAGAACTTGAACTTTCCATTTTAAAATCAGTAAACTCAAAGTGAATAATTTACTCCTGTGTTTCTTCTGTCTGAAACATTAAATACTTAAACAAAATGTCTGCATGACAGCAATATAGAGTGTTAAACCAAGCCAGATGTTTAGGTATTTTATATGTGATTTGACTTAAAACTTAGCATAAATTTGTTCTTAAATTGTAACTATACACACCATTACATATTGCCACTGCCTGCCACAACCCCACCTTTTTATTAGAAAATGACATCTCACTAGACACATGAAAACACAATTTGCACTTTTCTCCTCTAAATATCTTGTAATTACTTCTCTTGAGGTCAGTATCTACAGATCTAACTCACGTTTTTAAAAGTACAATAGCTCCATAATATGGATACTAAATAATTTATTCAGTTTGTATAATAATAGTCATTACTGTTTCACTCTAAATAATGATGTAATAAATATTATTATAATAAATTCTTATTTGCTATTGCATTTCTTTCAGAAGGGGACAATCTTTCAAGTAGGATTGCTTTGTCAAATGTGTGCATATTCCACATTTTACCAGAGCTACCAAATATCTTTATAAAAATATATATTAGCAAACTTTATACAAATTTACACCACTGGTTTTTAAGATTCTCAGTTTCCTACATTAATCAACACTTGACATCATCAATAGTTTCATTCATTTTTTTCACTTTGCAAATTTTTTAAATTTGAGACATAGTATACATATAAAAAGAATATCCAATAGAAGTATATTTATTACTTAAATTGAGGTATAACTAACATACAATATATAAATTTTAGGTGTATACTACAGTGATTTAACTTCTCTATACACTGTGAATTTTCCACCAATTTATGAGGGGTATTGTGGATATGTATACATGTTTGTTCAATATGGTTTTGATTATAGTAGTCATGTAGCAAGTTTAAATGATTATGGCTCAATGCTTATAATAAAATAGGTTTCCATTGCTAAAATTAAGTGAAAATGAAATAATTATCTTATCTGGATGATTTATGAAAAACATTTTCATTTTGCACCCTTAATTCTCTAGGTAATGACTTTGTTGTCCTAGGTCTTCAAAAGCTGGTATTATACTCAAGATAAATGGGGAACAGCTTTACTTCAATATTTAATATGATGGCATGGTACAAACTGCCACACTGCCACAATTAATTTTTCAAATACAGTTTTATGAAATGGAATTTGAAGTAGGCTCATTTAGCTAAAAAAAAAAATCCTCTTATAACACAGAACACACTTCTGCTTTAAAATTTAACTAAAGTTGTGTGATATACAAGTGTGCATAACAAAATAAACTTGGAAAGCCAAAAGATCCATTTCAGCTTGACAGGGAAAGGAACTTGTTTCCTTTCCTGTACAGAGCAGCTGTCATGTCAGAGGCACCTTGTCCTGGTAGGGAATTTGATGATGGCTCTAAAAACCTTGAAGCTTCCGAAGCAATTTAAATATGATCTTTAATGACTTTGGAGTAGATTAGCCCTTGACCTTTCTGTTCCCATGGCATTTTTTCCATCCAGCTCTGACATATGTAACAGAAAATTGTGTTCTTCAGATCACTTTGAAACTTCCAATTATGTCAAGAGGCTTAAGTTGATTTTTGATTGACTTATAATGACAAGAGCTGATCTTTAAAGGGGGTAAAATGCAAATCAGTGCTCATTGGGACTCTATTTTATTAGCTGTAATTCTGTTAATACTAAAAGGAGACATTTAAAATAATAAAGTTGTGATTTATGTTTATGTAATTTGAAAAACTAATTGATTTTCAAAGGAGTCCACATTATATTATTTGATACAATATTTGTTTCTACATTGCTTTTCATCATTGCCTCTTTACTTTTAAAATTTATACAAGAAGTCTAAAAAATATAGTGTATCTTAACTTCAAGAGATAAAAATTGTATGTACCATAATTTGGGAAAATGTAGTTAGATAACACACTATAAAATGAATAATAAGAAAGCCTATTGAAATAATGAAAATGAGTAACTGACATATAAAGCTCTTAAAAAACAACGTTTCAAATGCAAATAGAAGAGAAAGGAAGCAAATATGAAAAATAAGCTGAGACATGAAAAAGAAACAGCAAATTCTAGCATGGTAAATAGAAACAACAAAAATGATCACTAAAGTACTTTGTGATTTAAAAGGATAATGTCAGTTTTATACAAACATTGTTGAAGAGGGGAAAGGAAACTTTATAAATATACAATATTGAACTTTAAAAAGAATTTTATAATTATTTGTATAGATCTACATAGGATGAAAGAGTAAACTATGAAAACTGGATAATTCATCTTATGATGTGTAATTTAAAGGTACTGATAATAGTATATTTTCATCCAAGTTTATAACTCTGGAATATATTTCTAAATGAAACATCCTAAATGAAACAAACCAGAAGGAAGAGTTGCAGTTTTTCCCATAAATGAGGAATTTAGATTTTTAAAAAATCTGCCAGCTATAAATCTGTTAGGTCATGATGTTGTTTTGAATTTCATTCTTGTGTCCTAGCAATGTAAGCCCTAACCTCATTTATGGGATTTACAGTGAAGGTGTTAGACAAATGTATGACAATTTCTCCTAGTTTAAATTATACATTTATTTAATTTCTCTACATAGTTTTGTATGCAAAGATAATGAAAATATGGGTTGAGTTATGTACTGCAAAAATGTAGATACTGAAATCCTCAGAACTATTGCCAAATGTGACCTTATTTGGAAATAGGTTTTTATAGATATAATCATTTAAACTAGGATGAGGTTATATTGGAATAGGGTGTGCCCTGAATCCAGTGTGACTGGTATCCTTATAAAAGAATGCATGTAAAGAGACAGATATACACACAGGGAGATGAAGGTGGAGATTTGTGTGATGCTTCTACAAGCCAAGAGCCGTAACGATTTTCATCAAACCACCAGAAGCTGGGTGAAGAAGCATGCAACTTACTCCTTTTCATAGCCCTCTGAAGGAACCAAGCCTGTCAACACCTTGATCTTAGCCTCCAGAACTGCAAGATAATATGGTTCTGATGTTTAAGCCATGCAATTTGTGGTACTTTGCTATAGCAGCCCTAGCAAACTAATATAAATAAGCATCCTTTAATCCCATTTTTTCTATAATGCCATTAAAACCAATAGAAACACATAGTACAGAGTAAATCAGTAAGTTTAGAGCAGAGAAATTATGAGTTATAGTGCCAAGATGAAGAAGAGTACAAGTTAAACAATTCAAGTGGATATAAACCAAAACATAAATTAATGACATGAATAAGGACCAATGCTGTGGTTAAGAATTCTCTCTTCCTGCGTAATAGGAAGGACAGATCTGACTCCATATTATAAGTGTTCTGGTGCCTGTGCTCAGTCATGTTTTGTAAAAAAAAAATGCCTGCAGCCTGACAGATACAGAATAGCTTTTCTCAGGACTCTGACTTTTAAGAGTCTGTTAATATAGAGATAAAAATTTGCAGAACAGAGAATAACAATTGTCTCACTGGAGGTTTATGGAAATATCACTACAGTCAACTATATCTCAATAAAACTAGCTGAAACAAAAGACTCGTGCCTAACTTTAGTGTACAAATGAGCTTTGCAGGATGGAGTTTCTTCACATGGTCCCTTCTTTTTGTTCCAACAATTTACTGGAAGAAGGGGTCTTTAGGTAAGATGAGAATGGAGAAGGAGACTAGATATCATGATCCAGTTAAATTCCAAAAAAGCTACTGTAATTTACCTCATCTTATTCAACTCATGAAATTGATTGACAATCTGGAGGGTCTATTTTTTTCACTGAGGTTTACAATATGCTGAATGGTCTAGGGTATAAGGCTGTTCATTAAAGAATCTGACCATTTCTTCTCACTTGTAGAGCTATATTCATGCTGAAAGTCAGGTGTTAACTTCTCAAGGTTGTTTATGCTAATTTTACTTGTTAACATAACAGCCACATCATGCGAAGAGTTGACTCATTGGAAAAGACTTTGATGCTGGGAGGGATTGGGGGCAGGAGGAGAAGGGGACGACCGAGGATGAGATGGCTGGATGGCATCACTGACTCGATGAACGCGAGTCTGAGTGAACTCCGGGAGTTGGTGATGGACAGGGAGGCCTGGCGTGCTGCGATTCATGGGGTCGCAAAGAGTCGGACACGACTGAGCGACTGAACTGAACTGAACTGAACATAACAGAATTCAATTAATATGCAGAGCAATGAAATATGAATGCAAATAGAATAGAAATAAAAGATACAGTTTCCACTAATGGAACGCTTTGGAAAATCTTAATAAAGACAAGCCAATCAAAAAATTGCTGTCAAATTTAGTACTGTTGAAACGACTATTAAAAATTGGGAGAAAAAGTTTCAAAATCTAGAAATACTATTCACTCAAACATCTATGTAAGTATTTTTAAGTTCTTAGTCTCTTTAACAAATTTTGAAGGAAATGGCAACCCACTCCAGTATTCTTGCCTGGAGAATCCCAGGGACGGGGGAGCCTGGTGGGCTGCCGTCTCTGGGGTCACACAGAGTCGGACACGACTGAAGCGACCTAGCAGCAGCAGCAGCAGCACCAGAAGTGAAAATCATAGATGATTATTTGTGTACTTTATATTAAATACTATGAAAAACTTCATTTAATGAACACATTTTCAAAAAATAGATCTGGTTATACATCACAAAATTGGTAAATAAATACATATAAATAAGTTGCATATATTTTTTATACATTTGTTTTAAAATTCCACACTTGAAATATGTTAATTAACCAAGTAAACTACTAGTTCTACTCAGATAGGAGGATTTCAGAGATTTTGTTTTCAGTCTGAAATGATCTGCTATCCCCCTCTCTATGTTCACAGAAAACTGCATGGAACCAAATGATCAAGAATCTGCATATGGTTGGGAAGACTGAGAGATAAAAATGATGGAAACAAACACAAGTGGAGAAAGAATAGGATAGGAATTATGGAAAAGAAAATCTCTGCATGGACTGGGCTGTAAAGTTACTGAAAGGCAAAAGAAAAAACAAGCATTTTGCATTTCTTTTGGACTTTAGGTGTATTCATAGTATTAGTCACTCAGTCCTGTCTGACTTTATGCAACCCCATGGACCATAGTCCACCAGGCTCCTCTGTCTGTGGAATTCTCCAGGCAAGAATACTGGAATGAGTTGCCATTCTCTTCTCCAGAGGAATCTTCCTGACCCAGGTATTAAACCGATGTCTCCTTCATTGTGGGCAGATTATTTATCATCTAAGCCACCATAGAGAGATTTCTGAAATGTACATTTTTATTTCTTTTATCTCTGTTCACCTAAAGTTAAATGTTAAGGGCATAATTAGTTTGCTATAAAGTAATGCTTATCTTATTCAGTGGAGAGACTAAAGTGGACTGACTTTGAGGTGGAGCACAGAGCAGTATGTGATGGTTCTGCATGAGGACAGGGTTCAGAGCCCAAGTTCTCAACCACTTTGCTATGCTTCTTCATCAGCAGTTCCTTTCAGGAAAATGACACAATATTTAAATTGGCTAAAATGTTTCACACTTGATCATAAAGTATTTTTATATCCACAATGTAAATTTTTTCTTTCCATTTTGGAGGCTATGGAAGGACTTAAAGTTATAGTACTCTGTTCATAAGAAGGAGAAAGGAAGGAAGGAACTAAATTGAGACTCTTTGTAAAAGAACTGTAATTTGATGTGAAACATTTGGCGAGAGAAATAAAATGATAAATCACATCCCTAATACATCCCTACTTTTAAATAAAGCTGTATTTTGAATATTTTATGTGCTTTGGCCAGCTACATTCAGAAACAAAGAAACAGGTCTAAACATTTTCTTCAATTTTCCCAGACCTAAGTGGAGGAGACAAAAAAATAAGCCTGGAGAGATTAAGTGTTACATAATTAAAGAGCTTATTTATATTGCATTTGTATATTATTAATAGTGCTAGAACAATAGGGCCTCCAAATTTGTCCCATAGATCACCAAATGCTACATATATCTTTCACAAATTAGCTTATATTCTGAAATATTAAACTTACATCTTGTTGCAACATGACCTATACCTTAAGGTTCTTAGATACACAAGAAGGTATGAACTATATAGGACAAATAGTTTTCTTTAGATAAACATGTCTTATGGAAAATCACTATAAATGTATTGTTTAGAAATACATTTTTAATATTTCCCAAACTGAGGACAAAGAGATACACAAAAAATAGCAAGAATACTGTGGTCTCATTCTACCTAAATTAGAAAAGACTAATACTATGCTGACCTCAGAGAAGGCAATGGCACCCTACTCCAGTACTCTTGTCTGGAAAATCCCATGGATGGAGGAGCCTGGTAGGCTGCAGCCCATGGGGTCGCTAAGGGTCAGACACGACTGAGCGACTTCACTTTCACTTTTCACTTTCGTGCATTGGAGAAGGAAATGGCAACCCATTCCAGTGTTCTTGCCTGGAGAATCCCAGGGACGAGGGAGCCTGGTCAGCTGCCATCCATGGGGTCACACAGAGTCGGACATGACTGAAGTGACCTAGCAGCATGTTGACCTTGAAACTCTTGAGTACACTACAGAGTCAAATTAAATGAGGCACATGAATTGAAAGCAAAGCTCCATTTTTGTGAAATAAAAATTTTTTTTCCTTGTAAAAAGAGAACTGAATCAACACAGGTTGACCAGTGAGAAAACTACCAAAGAGATTGTAGTAATCCTGGAAAGAGACAATGGTAATCTGGAACTCAGTTTCTTTAGAAATAAGACATATTTTGAAAGAGTTCCTAACTAATTATTTGTAGAATCTGAGAAAAAGCAAATCAAGAAAATCCTATAATTTTTAGTAACCGAAAGTATGAAACTTGGGGGAAGATAATGTATTTAGTTTTGGACAGGATGTTTGAGATGTTGCAATTAAATATCCAAATAGAGATGTCAAATAAACATTTAAATAGATGAATTTGGAGTTTGAGAGAGGGAGAAAAACAGATATGGGTAGGGATACAAATTAGAAAGTTCCTAGAGTAAATATGGTATTGAAACCAGGAGATTTGATAGTATCACTAAAGGAACATACCAGAAAAGAAAGGAAGAGCACGCCTTAGACCGGTCCACACTAACATTAAGAGATCAGGATTGAGGAGAGGAGGAATTGACAAGGCTGTTAAGGGAGACGAAAAAAAGAGAGGTGTTTTGTAAACCAAATGAAAAAAGAGTTCCAAAGGAAACATTGTGCAACAGTGTCAAATACTTCTCATATATTAAATGTGGCTCGGTTCAGTTCAGTCCCTTTGTAGTGTCCAACCATTTTCAACTCCATGGACTGCAGCACACCAGGCTTCCCTGTCGATAACCAACTGCTGGAGTTTACTCAAACATGTCCATCAAAATGGTGATGCCATCCAACCATCTCATCTCCTGTTATCTCCTTCTTCTCCTGCCTTAGATCTTTCCCAACATCAGGGTCTTCTTCAGTGAGTCAGTTCTTCACATCAGTTGGTCAAAGTATTGGAATTTCAGCTTCAACATCAGTCCTTCTAATGAATATTCAGGACTGATTTCCTTTAGGACTGATGGGTTGGATCTCCTTGCAGACCAAGGGACTCTCAAGAGTCTTCTTCAACACCACAGTTCAAAAGCATCAATTCTTCAGCACTCAGCTTTTTTTATAGTTCAACTCTCACATCCATACATGACTACTGGAAAAACCATAGTCTTGACGAGAAGGACTTTGTTGGCAAAGTAATGTCTCTGCTTTTTAATATGCTGTCTAGGTTGGTCAAAGTGTTTCTTCCAAAGAGCAAGCATCTTTTAATTTCATGGCTGCAGTCACCATCTGCAGTGATTTTGGAGCCCAAAATTATAAAGTCTCTCACTGTTTCCATTGTTTCCCCATCTATTTGCCATGAAGTGATGGGACCAGATGGCATGATCTTAGTTTTCTGAATATTGAGTTTTAAGCCAACTTTTTCTCTCTCCTCTTTCACTTTCATCAAGAGGCTCTATAGTTCTTTGCTTTCTGCCATAGATTGGTGTCATCTGTGTGTCTGAGGTTATTGATATTTCTCCCAGCAATCTTGATTCCAGTTTGTGCTTCATCCAGCTCTGCATTTCACATGATGTACTCTGCATATAAGTTGAATAAGTGACAATATACAGCCTTGACATTCTCCTTTCATGATTTGGAACCAGTCTGTTGTTCCATGTCCTGTTCTAACTGTTTCTTCTTGACCTTCATACAGATTTCTAAAGAGGCAGGTCAAGAGGTCTGGTATTCCCAACTCTTTAAGAATTTCCCACAGTTTATTGTGATCCATGCAGTCAAAGACTTTGGTGTACTTGATAAAGCAGAAGTAGATGTTTTTGGGGAACTCTCTTCCTCTTTCAATGATCCAATGGATGTTGGCAATTTGATCTCTGGTTCCTCTGCTTTCTCTAAAACCAGCTTGAACATCTGGAATTTCACAGTTCACATGTGGTTGAAGCCTGGCTTGGAGAATTCTGAGCAGTACTTTACTAGCGTGTAAGATGAGTTCAATTGTGTGGTAGTTGGACTTCTTTGGCATTGCCTTTCTTTGATATTGGAATGAAAACTGACGTTTTCTGGTCCTGTGGCCACTGCTGAGTTTTCCAAATTTGATGGCATATTGAGTGCAGCACTTTGACAGCATCATATCCTTGACTTCACCATCCAGGATGTCTGGCTCTAGGTGAGTGATCACACTATCATGGTTATCTGGGTCATGAAGATCTTTTTTGGTATAGTTCTTCTGTGTATGTTGCAACCTCTTCTTAATATATTCTGCTTCTGTTAGGTCAATGCCATTTCTTTCCTTTATTGTCCCCATCTTTGCATGAAATGTTCCCTTGGTATCACTAATTTTCTTGAAGAGATCTCTAGTTTTTCCCATTCTATTGTTTTCCTCTATTTCTTTTCATTGATCACTGAGGAAGGCTTTCTTCTCTCTCCTTGCTATTCTTTGGAACTCTGCTTTCAAACGGGTATATCTTTTCTTTTCTCCTTTGCCTTTGCTTTTCTTCTTTTCTCAGATATTTTTAAGGCCTCCTCAGACAGCCATTTTTTCTTTTTGCATTTCTTTTTCTTGGGGATGGTCTTGATCCCTGCTTCCTGTGCAATGTCATGAACCTCCGTTCATAGTTCATCAGGCACTCTGTCTATCAGACCTAATCCCTTGAATCTATTTCTCACTTCCACTGTATAATCATAAGGGATTTGATTTAGGTCATACCTCAATGGTGTAGTGGTTTTCCCTACTTTCTTCAATTTAAGTCTGAATTTGGCAATAAGGAGCTCATTATTTGAGCCACAGTCAGCTCCCGGTCTTGTTTTTGCTGACTGTATAGAGCTTCCCATCTTTGGCTGCAAAGAATATAATCAGTCTGATTTTGATATTAACCAGATGGTGATGTCCATGTGTAGAGTCTTCTCTTGTGTTGTTGGAAGAGGGTGTTTGCTATGACAGTGTGTTCTCTTGGCAAAACTCTGTTAGCCTCTGCCCTGCTTCATTCTGTATTTTAAGGCCAAATTTGCCTGTTACTCCAGGTATCTCTTGACTTCCTACTTTTGCATTCTAGTCCCTTATAATGAAAAGGACATCTTTTTTTAGGTGTTCATTCTAGAAGATCTTTTAGGTCTTCATAGAACTGTTCAACTTCAGCTTCTTCAGCATTACTTCTTGGGGCATAGACTTGGATTACTGTGATATTGAATGGTTTCCCTTGGAAACAAACAGAGATAATTTTGTTTGTTTGTTTTTGAGATTGCACCCAAGTACTGCATTTCAGACTCTTTGGTCAACCAAAGAGTCTGAGTAACCATGAGGGTTACTCCATTTCTTCTAAAGAATTCTTGCCCACAGTAGTAGATATAATGGTAATCTGAGTTGAATTTGCCCATTCCAGTCCATTTTAGTTCACTGATTCTTAAAATGTTGACATTCACTCTTGCCATCTCCTGTTTGACCACTTCCCATTTACCTTGATTCATGGACCTAACATTCCAGGTTCCTATGCATATTGTTCTTTACTGCATTGGACTTTACTTCCATCTCCAGTCACATCCACAAGTGGGCGCTGTTTTTGCTTTGGCTCTATTTCTTTATTCTTCCTGGAGTTATTTCTCCACTGATCTCCAGTAGCATATTGGGCACCTACAGGCCTGGGGAGTTCATCTTTCAGTGTCATATCTTTTTGCCTTTTCATACTGTTCATGGGTCCTCAGGGCAAGGATACTGAAGTGGTTTGCCATTCCCTTCTCCAGAGGACCACGTTTTGTCAGAACTCTCCACCATGACCCATCCATCTTGGGTGGCCCTACATGGCATGGCTCATTGTTTCATTGAGTTAGACAAGGCTCTGGTCCATGTGATTAGATTGGTTAGTTTTCTATGACTGTGGTTTTCAGTCTGTCTGCCCTCTGATGGAGAAGGATAAGAGGCTTGTGGAAGCTTCCTGATGGGAGAGACTGACTGAGGGGGAAACTGGGTCTTGTTCTGATGGGCGGGGCCATGCTCAGTAACTCTTTAATCCAATTTGCTGTTAATAGGCTGGGCTGTATTCCCTCCCTGTTTTTTGACCTGAGACTGAACTGGTTTGGTCATGGAGGTAATGAAGATAATGACAACCTGCTTCTAAAGGTCCTGTGCACACACCGTTGCATCCATTGCTGCTGACCCTGCAGCAGGCCATTGCTGACCCATGCCCCTGTGGAGACTCTTGGAAACTGACAGGCAAGTCTGGGTCAGTCTCTTGTGGGGTCACTGCTCTGTTCTCCAGGGTCCTGGTGTGCACAAGGTTTTGTGTTAAGTGTGGTAAGTGCTGAGAATTGGCTACTGGACTTTGCAGAATGGAAGTCATTGGTGATTTTAACTAGTTTCTATGGACTAAGGAGAACAAAACTCTCACTGAAGTGAGTTTAAGAGAATGGGAAGATTGGACAACTCTTCTAAAAACAAAGAAATTGAATGATAGATGGTAATAAAGAATTGGAACAAGAGAAGATTTAAAATTTTGTTTTATTACATTTTTAGATAGTAGTGATCACAATATATTGGAATGTTGATGAAAAGGGTTCAGTAGATTAGAAGGCATTGATGATTTAGGAGAAAAATCCTGGATTGCTATTCTTGAGCAGAATAGTGATAACACCCAATCCATGTGGGGAAGGATTAGCTTTAGACAGGAGCAAGAATAATTCATTCAAGGCTTTCAACTCCTGAAATTTCTAAAGTACAAATCAATACAAACTATTTGCTTCTTTGTAGACTTTTGTTCATATTTGAGTTCCTTCTTTAGCAGATTTATAAGGATTTTCACTCAATGATTTGTTTTAATATTACAAACTTCTTTGGTATCTGTCATTATCCCTCTCTCCAATTACTCTTCTGGTTAATTTTTAATTTATTGTCATTTTTTTCTGTAAGATTTACAGAGAGAGAGATAAGTTTTAAAAAAGCATTCATATCAAAGGATCTTTTAATTTGCTATTTTAGATTGTCATAAGACTGCTTATATTTTAAATGAGAGAGGGTAGATGAATTCCTATTTCATTTTTTTCAGTGTCTGTCATATTTTAGGTAGTGCATGGACAATATTTTCAATTTTCATATTTACTACCTTATTTTAATGAATTTTAATATTTATCTACGACTTGGCAAGTGACTGATTTTCATTACGTCTGTGATATATGTTTCCTATACTAAATAAATTTATTAAAGTCAAATAATGAGTTGGCTTAAAATTTAAAAGGTAATTAAATAATAGTATATATCATTTGCTGATAGCGGAAAACTCATGACTACAAATGATATTAGTTTTGAAAACATATGTGTGCATGATGGCTATTTTATGTGTCAACTTGATTGGACCTAGGAGAGTTCAGATAACTGGTAAAACATTATTTCTGGGGGTATTTCTGGAAAAGATCAGCACTTGAATCAATAGAGTGAGTGGAGAAGATCTACCCTTACCAATATGGGCAGGCATTATACAATCTGTTGAAGGCCCAAACAGAGCGAAAGGATGGAAGAAGCATGCATTTAATATCTCTTCTTAAACTGGGTTGTCTATCATCTCCTGTCCTTTGACATTAGAGCTCCTAGCCTCTGGACCTGGACTCTGTTACACCACCAGCTTTCCTGGTTCTCCAGCTTGCAGAAAGTGGGACTTTAAACTCTTATGAGCCAATTTTCACAATAAATCTCCTCATTGCTTCAGTTGTGTCTGACTCTTTGTGACTGTTTGACCATAGCCCACCAAACTCCTCTGTCCATGGGATTCTCCAGGCAAGAATACTGCAGTGGTTTGCTGTGCTCTCCACCAGGCGATCTTCCTGACCCAGGGATCAAACTTGTGTCTGTTTCCTGCATTGGCAGGCAGGTTCTTTACCACTAATGCCACTTAGGAAGCCCATATACACATTTTTGTATACGTGTGTGTGTGTGTGTGTATATATATGTATATATATATATATGAAATTTTGGTTTTGATTCTCCAGAGGACCCTGACTAAAACAGTCTGCTTAGACCATAAAGATTCCCCATTCCCTGAAAACAGTAACTTTTCCATGGACATCTCTCTGTTCCCTGAACACTAATAATAAGGTATACACAAAAGAAACAAATATTTGTGTCTCATGTTGTACAGCGTCATCATTTTCAAGCTACAACATGTAGTTGTTAATACTGATGGTAGCTATTAAGCTATAAATATTCACCAAGCAACTAACATTTTGGTGTAAATAAGATTACCTATCCATTTTCAATTATTACCAACTAAAAGGAGGACATGAGAAAAATCAAACAGACTATTAGACATTTTACATGAAGGAAGGTTCTACAGATTTAGGGAAATATTAAGAACAGATGAACTGAAAGGAGTGTAGAAGGCAAAAGTGTTTTTCAGTAGCTATAAAGGTTGGTAGTAGGGAAAGGGTTGATAGGCAGTAAAGATGACAAGAGTAAAAGCTAACGAAGACATGAATAACTTAATTTGTTTCAACATTTTTGTCAATGTCAGTCTGCGAGTAAGTATTAACAATTCATAAATCTTTTGAACATGAATTCTATGTGTTATTCTATAGTCTAATTATTTTATATAGGTTAATGAGGATAATTAACCTCATATAGGTTAATGGAAGTTATTTGTGCTTGTTTACCAGCTTTGTGTAGCTCTCAGATAATTTTTGAAGCACACATATTTCTATAAAAATCTTTAATTATAAAACATGCATTTATAAAATTAATTTTTATCAACTATATGATTTTTTTGGACTCTCTTATGGTATTTCACTACTTAGTAATACCTGAATTGTGCAGCAGCACCAACTCATATGGTGATTGTTTAAAGACATAAATAATTTAAATAAAAGTAACAAAAATAAAGAGCTAAAGAAAATACTAATCAAGGAAAATATGTACCTACAATTAATGGTATCTTTCCATTCTTCATCATCTAAATTAACTATAGCACCTGAAATTTATGGAATATATTTCTTTGGCCCTTGGAAACACCTTATTTAGTTATCATGTATCATTCAGATTTTACACTGTATCAAAATTAGTTTATATGTTTAAATATTTATAAGAAATAACCCAAACAACTAAAATGTGTTTTCAATTAAAATCTATTATACTTGCAATGTTGTCATTGGAAATTTAACTTATTAAATATTCATACTAGTATTAAACATTTATCATACAAAAGTTGAAACAATATTAGATGAACAATATATGACACATTTGTTTCTTACTAAAGTAGTTGATTGAACAACAATGTTTAAACAAATTGAAATACTCAGAAATACTCAAAAATACTCAAAAGGAATCTTAGATTTAAAACACCATGGTTGTGAAATCATGTGTTTTTATTCCAAGAGGGTTAATTAATAATCACATTTCTTTTCAGATCATACAAACTTTTTGACTTTTACAAAATGGCTTACTCGTTACTCACTACTCACTGCTATTCTTTCCCAGTTCCCTTTTTTTTCTCTAAATTTCTTCAGAAAATGAACTTATTCCAAAACTGTAAATTAATTATCAAAATCTATATTTTAAAATAACAAAATTAAGATAGATAATAATAAAATAAAATATCAAATATCTGTGTTTTATTTTATACTAGAAAAGGATGGTTTATATTTTTACATTTTTACTCCCTAAAGTCTGATTTTAGGTAGAGGATGCTGAGGTTGTGAAAAACCACACAAAGTCTATGGTTAACTTATGAGAAAATTTCTTATTACCATAGTTTCAACATTGCCACTTCAACAAGGCAGGTAAAAAAGAATGAAAAAAAATACTTAAAGGGAATTATTGGGGGGAGGTGCTGCAGATCAGTAGTTATTAATCTAGAAGAGTTAAATTTCTTGCATTAGGAAAGTATTCAGAGTGATTTAAGTTGCAATATTGCTATTAGAATCACTCAAGTTTATCACCCTAGGTCAAGAGGGAGCCTATATATAACATCTTGCTTTTCTATTCTGTTTTAAACCTACTCTAATCAAGTTTTCATCATCATCATGACACTGAAACTTCTCTTATAAAGGCAACCAGTGATCTTCATGTTATTAATCCAGCTGTCAATTCTCAGTCTTCATATTATCTGTCTGGCAGCCACAATTAACATTGAGTCTCTCTGAAAGAGAAAATGTTAGTCGCTCAGTCATGTCTGACTCTTTACGACCCCATGGAGAGTACCTTGCCAGTGAGTCTTCTGCCTTCTGCAGATAGCTGGTGTGCCCATTCGCTCAGTCCTGTCCGACTCCTTTGCAATCTCATGGACTGCAGAACTCTGTCCATGGGATTCTCCGGGCAAGAATACTGGAGTGGGTTGCCATGACCTCTGTGGCTGTGAATTCCTTAGCACAGTGCTGTTACCTTCTTTTTATTATAATATCCTCACATTGCTTCCAAGACAGCAACATTTTGTTGGTCTTCCTACCACCCCACTGACAGTTTATTCTCTTTTTGTTGGTCATTCCTTGGCCAGTTCACTGATTCTTTAACATTCTTGTACTTGGACTCAGTCTTCGGCTCTCTTCCGTTTGTATCTTTTCCACCTTTTAGATGATCTAATATAGCCTGATAATTTTAAATGTCATCCATGTGCTAATGAGTAGAAAGAAGAGAACATGGGACAAGACCCTTTGTGTGGTGGAGCCTTGAGTTAAGTTCAAATGGTCTGAATGTAAAGTGCCTGCTCTTAACAACTAGGCTATAAAGTCTCTCTGAAAAATGAAGGTAAATGACAAAAACAAATCAGGGAATGGTAATGGAGTGCTGGGCAAGTGAGAGGGCATTTTAAATAGAATGGGATTAGAATCACTGAGAAGATGACTCTAAAAGACTGGAAAGAAGTGATTCTTCTACCGCATGCAGATAGTCGGTGTACTCGTGCGCTCAGTCATGTCTGACTCCTTTGCAACCTCATGGACTGCAGTCCACCAGGCTTCTCTGTCCATGGGGTTTCCCAGGCAGGAACACTGGAGCGGGTTGCCATTTTCTACTCCAGAGTATCTTCCTGATGCAGGGATCCAATGCATGTCTCTTGTGTCTCCTGCATTGGTAGGCAGATTCCTTACCATTGCACCACCCGGAAGAATAGTATTTAAGATTAAATGGAAAATCAAGTGCAAAGATTCAAGACTCTGTGTTTAGGAGTATTGAGAGGTTGTGGAAGCTGGACAGGAGTGAATGAGGAGTAGAGCAGCAGGACTTTGGTCAGAAAGGTAATGGGTGTCACAATTTGGAGGGCCCCATAGGGCAGTGGAAGGAACACAGATATTGTTCTAACTGGAAAGATACTGGGAGGTTTTGACAAAATATTTCAACAGTTTGTCTTATGTTCCACCAGCGATGCTAATGACCTTAACTCTGAAGTTTTCTAGATTTGCATGTAAAAAAATCATTTAAAATGATGAGGCAGTGTCACAGCACATGCTACAAAATTTCAAAATCATTTTTTTTATTTATTTATTAGTTATATTTAAACAAAAATCCCTTGAAGTATACAAATACTACCACAGAGTCAAAAAGCAAGGAACTATTGAATTAGACTGAGAGGAAAGATGTGCAGCATATTTCACAAGAATATGTTAAAAACCAGCTTTTCAATAGGTACAGTCTTCCAGGGATAAGATAAATAAAAACTGGGGGATGTGATGTACCACATGACTGTAATTTACACAGCTGTATGAGAGTACATCCTAAGAGTTTTTATCGCAAAGGAAAATAGAAGTTTTTCTTTTCTTAGATACATGAGAGCTACATGGATATAATCAAACTTTTATAGTCATCATTTCACAATATACGTAAGCCACATTATGCTCTAAGCCGTAAAATTATACAGTTTTGTATATCAATTATATTATATCTCAATACAGCTAGCAGAAAGAAAAGATTTGTATCTAATTGCCTACTCAACCTTCTTTCCACATCTCCTGTAGACATATCAAACTGAACAGTTTCAAAACTTAACTACTGACCTTTCCTCAAAATTCTGCTTCCTGCCAGTATTTCAGTGACCAGAGGAAAACCATGTGATTTATCATTCAAACTAAGTACTTTCAAAGTAAAAGCTGTACTATATTGGATTACAGGCTCAAATTGAGATGGAAGAATCTGGAATGTAGAGCCACCCAAGAAATACTCAGGTTAAAACAAACAAGCACACAAACTAACAGAGAAACCGCCTTGGAGTCACCTCTGACTCCTTTCTTTCTCTTAAATAGCTACCATTCAGTTCTTCCAATTCTCATGCTTCTGTGCCAACTGTCTCCCAATTTCATTCAAAGTCAAAGCCAAAATCTTTAACACGACTTATACAATGCACATTCCAGCTTCCTTCACATTTCTACTGTGTTTCTTACCTTTCTTTTGCCCACTCAGATTGCCCCAGCTGCCATGATTTCCCTCCCTTAGCATCTTTGCTCCATTGTCTACCATATCTTCTAGATATCTTTTTGGTTTGCTCTCTCAGCACTAGAAAGGTTTACTGAATGGGTTCTTGTTGCTTCATTGATATCCTCTCAAGGAGAACAACAACCCCTTAAAAAAAAAAAAACAAACAACTATAATATTGTAAAGTAATTAGTCTCCAATTAAAATAGATTAATTTAAAAATTGCATATGATTCCTCAACATCCCTCCTGACATTCCTCACAACTTGTTAACATGCTATATAATTTACTCATAGATGTTTTATTTTATTATCAGTTACCACCTGATAAATGCAAGTTCTGTTTGTTTGTCAATATATTTCAGGTGTCCAATGTGATCCCTTATGTAGAGTAGATGCTACTTATTTATAAATAAAAGAATTAATAAAAGAATTAATGAATTGCATTGATCAAATCTAGGTATAGTGATTATGAGATTTTTTAAATTATATAAATATTCTTTAATTTTTGAGCAAATATTTGTTGGGTGTTTTAATCCTATAGTTAATGTTTCAATATGTGAATGCTATTTACATTTTACGCAACATTTGTATTTTCTTTACATTTTAAGAAACATATGTATTTTCTTTAGGAAAGCTTTCTGATGTTTGTTTTTGTCACATACTTATTCTCTGTGCCTGAAATTATTAGCAATTCTTAGAGAAAAGTGAAAGATGTAAGCAATCTGTTACATGCTGCTTCCAGTTTGACAGTTCTGTCAGCCCTGTGATTTGCAGTCCTGTACATGTTTTGATTTCTTGAAATCACATGTCAAACCATTTTTGCTTTTACCACTTGGTATAAAATTAAAAATAATTGTCTCAAACATACATTAGTTTTAAGAACATAAAACTGCTATATCTTTAAATAGAACCTTATTACTTATTTTGTGGTTGTAAATAAATATTGTCCTAATCTCTCTCAATGTGATGAGGCTGTGATATGCCCTTATCATAGCAACTGCTGTTACTTTGTAACAGATTGACTACCATGGAAATTAATTTCTTAGTCATCATTTTAAATATAATCTCTTCTGAAAATATTTCTTGGCTCTGATTAAAATGTACTAGAGTCAGGTATTTACCCTGCAGAAGGAAAACTAATTATTCATTTTATTAAAAAGTGAAAATGATGTAGGATTTACAACGCTTTTTAAAAATCCTTTAAAAATTTACTTAAAAATAACAATGTTCTTAAAATTTAGTTTTAGGTAAAGTGTGTCTTGAAAAGATTACTAAAGAAATTATTTAAACTAATCAAGAAACAAATAATGTGTTTATATATTTTTCTTATTATGTTACCCTTAATCAATCTTATTAAGAAATAGAACAATTTATTATTTACATTTTACAACAGAGGTAGACAGCTATGATGCTTTAGGTTAATTATATATTTTTGGTTCTGATAGCAGTTTGTGCTTAACTTTATCAAACTGAATGGGCATTCTGGTTATCAGAGTTTTTTTCCAACTAAACGGCAAACTCCCAAATACATAACCATTGAATACATTTAAAAAGTAAGACCCTTATTTATCTACTGTTGCTAAGTTGCTAAGTTGCTTCAGTCATGTCCAACTCTGTGTGACCCCATAGACGGCAGCCCACCATCCTCCCCTGTCCCTGGGATTCTCCAGGCAAGAACACTGGAGTGGGTTGCCATTTCCTTCTCCAATGCATGAAAGTGAAAAGTGAAAGTGAAGTCGCTCAGTCGTGTCTGACTCTTAGTGACCCCATGGACTGCAGCCTACTAGGCTCCTCCATCCATGGGATTTTCCAGGCAAGAGTACTGGAATGGGGTGCCATTGCCTTCTCCAATTTATCTACTGTATATGCTTAAAATTACTAGGTAAGTCAATGCACAGTATTTTTATAATGTGTATATTGGGAATCATGAAAATATACTTATCAAATGCCAAACCCAGCAGAAAATATGTACATCCACAAATACATGCACAAAAATTTCCCAAGAAATCTGAGTGATAGAGGCCTTGACAAAAGAACATTAACTGTTACAATGGTCACAAAATTTATTTTTTGGTGAAGTGTGGCTTGAAAATGTTACTAAAGAAGATATTAAAACTAATGAAGAAACAAATAATGTGTATATATATTATTATGTTACCCTTAACCAATGTTATTAAGAAATAAAAAAATTATTATTTATAAGAGTTGAGTTATTTAAACTTGAGTGTTATAAAATACACACTTGCTTAAAACTCAACATTCAGAAAACTAAGATCATGACACCTGGGTCCAACACTTCATGACAAATAGATGGGGAAAAATAGAAACAATGATAGGTTGTTTTTTTTTTTTCCCTTGGGCTCATAAATCACTGCAGACAGTGACTACAGCCATGAAATTAGACACTTGATTCTTGGAAGATAGGCTATGACAAACAAGGACAGTGTATTAAAAAGCAGAGACATCACTTTGCTGACAAATGTCCATATAGTCAAAGTTATGATTTCTCCAGTAATCATATATAGATGTGAAAATTGAACCATAAAGAAGGCTCAGTGCCAAAGAATTGATGCTTCCAAACTGCAGTGTTGGAGAAGACTCTTGAGAGCCCCTTGGATAGGAAGGAGATCAAAGCAGTCAGTCCTAAGGGAGATCAGCCCTGACACTTCTTTGGAAGGACTAATGCTGAAGCTCCAATACTTTGGCCACCTGGTGTGAAGAGCTGATTCATTGGAAAAGATCCTGATGCTGGGAAAGATTGAAGGCAGAAGAAAGAAGGGGCTCATAGACAGTGAGATGTCTGGATGGCATCATTAACTCAATGGACATGAGTTTGAGCAAACCCTGGGAGACAGCAAAGAACAAGGAAGCCTGGTGTGTTGCTGTCCATGGAGTTGCAAAGAGTCGGACACAACTGAGCAACTGAACAAAATTAATTTTAAAATGATTTTAACTCACTTCTCTAATTCTTACTATCAACAATAAACCTTGAAAGATGAAAATACATAGTAAATAGCTACATTCTACTTCTAGTAAAATCATCCAGCAAAATACTAGGTGATTTTACTTCACTATGATGGCTTAATAATCAGAAAATATGTTTTTGACTTCTGGTTATTGTTATACTTAATGAGTATGAAGTTTTATGTAGTTTTCTGAGGATAGCCTATAAATTTCCAAAAGATAACATTGTACCTTTTTCCTCATGTGGAAAGTTCATTTGAGTGTATGATATATACATAGTTACACAGTTACAAAAGAGTGCTAAGGAACAATTTTGAAACAAATGATGACAATAAAAAGGACAATATTTTCTTCAGCTGTATTTATTCAGTGATATCAAAATTAAACTTAATATCAGGCAATGTTTTTGGCTAAGAAAAAGAATTACATTAAAAATGGGCAAAATTAAGTTATTAAGTTTGGAACACTTATTTAGCATCTAAAAATGCCTTTATGTTTTGAATTTTGTTACTTGGTGCAAAACATTTTAAAAATTTGACAATGGCGTGAAAACTTAATAATATGAGAAATGGTGAATTTGATAAAGTAAAATATAACTTATTCTATAATTTAAACTTTGCAAAATAATATTTGTAAGTTTAAGAAAATTACACTATTTTTTTTAAAGTTTGGTTGTTAAAAGCAGTGTTTCATTAAATTATATAGCTTTTCAATTACTCAGTATTTAAAATAAATGAAGCTTAATTAGTGATCAAACTTTATTCCAATTTTAATTATTAATAAGAAATTAAAATACACTTTAATGTAATATAATATACTTATTTAACTTATGCTAATAAAAGTTGTTAATAAATGGTGATATAAATCTGATCTCTGAATTATCCCAGACTATTTTATCCAGTAACCAATTCTGATCTCATAAAAGTTTGCCAACTCTAAATTTCCTAGATGCATTATTCTATTACATGGCTATCATTTTGGTCTTTCATAAGAAATAGTTCCATGTTCTTTATAGTATCCAAATTTCAACAGGTTAATCATATGTACCACAGGAGAGTAGAGTCTACAATTTGATGAAGAATATTTCTCACTTGGGAATGAGATCAATGAGCAGTATACATGGTAATGTGAACCCAGAACCATTCAGTAAGAGAAATTTTTTGTTAAATTTCATATTTAGAATAGGGAAGTATCTCAGAATGATTTATCAAAGCTAACAGCAGCCAAGCTACTTGTAATGTTTATTATATTTATACTATGCCAGATGTTTTACTAGAAGAAAGATCATTTGGTTGATCAATCATTTTTATTCCCTTGAAGAATAAAATCAGTTCACTTCTGCATATAAATTTTTAGTATGGAAAATTGACAAATTATGAGTTAGGAATTCCTGTGCTATGAAAAATCTGTGAACTTTGAAAAAAAATCTTTCAGCTAGTTAAATACTACATTTTTCTATGGGAATATAAACATGATGAGTAAATATTATTATTTTAAAAATATATAATTCTTTTGCAATGTTTTATAGAATATACTACAATGACATGCTTCAAATTCATTTTCTTAATGATAATCAAACAGTGAGCTGGATTCAAACAAAATATATTTTGATAATCAACAAATTTCAAATAGCCAGGAATAGAGACATGTATATAAATTCAAAACGTGGGGTTTGAAGTCAGAATAACCTGGCTTCCTTCAATTATTATGTAATCTCAGGCAAATTTCCTAATATCTTGGAGCCTAATCTTCCATATTCATAAAGTAGTCATAGGCATAAGTCATCATAATGTTTTTACAGTTAAATAAGGGATGAATCCAAAGCCCAACATAGTCAACTAACTTAGCAAATTTCTTCTCCTTGTAATTTGACTAGCAAGTAAAAAAAAAAAAAAAAGCAGTAGGAAAACAAGCCTCTGAGTATAAGTAATTTTATTGTATCATTCAGCATTACTCAGAATTGGGCATTTTTCCCCCTGTGCCATCAAATTTTAATTGGGTTCCCTACTGGGAGCAAGAAAATTCCACTCATTTTAAATAATGCACTTGTTCAAAACCAATTCAAATAAGTACTTAAGCTAATTATTTTGCTGGAGTGGGGAATGGTAAACCACTCCAGTAATCTTTCCGTGAGAATTGTATGAAAAGGCAAAAAGACATGATACTGGAAGATGAGCCTGCCAGATTGGATGATGTCCCATAAGCTACTGAGGATAAACAGAAGGCAATTACTGATAGCTCCAGAAAGAATAGAGCAGCTGGACCAAAGCAGAAACCACGCTCAGCTGTGGGTGTGTCTGGTGGTGAAAGTCAAGTCCAGTGCTGTAGAGCACAATACTGCTTAGGAGCCTGGAATGTTAGGTCCACGAATCAGGGTAAATTGGATGTGGTCAAACAGGAGATGGCAAAAGTGAACGTAGACATCTTAGGAATCAGTGACATAAAATGGATAGGAATGGGCAAATTTAATTTAGATGACCATTATATCTATTACTGTGGGAACAAATCCCTTAGAAAAAATGGAGTAGCCCTTATAGTCAACAAAAGGGCCTGAAATGCAGCACCTGGGTGCAATCTCAAAAATGACAGAATGATCTTGGTTCATTTTCAAGGCAAACCATTCACATCACAGTAACCCAAGTCTATGTCTCAATTACTGATTCCAAAGAAGCTGAAGTCAAATGGTTCCATGAAGACTTACAAGACCTTCTAGACCTAACACTAAAAAAGATGTCCTTTTCATCATAGCGGATTGGAATGCAAAAGCAGGAAGTCAAGAGATACCTTGAGTAACAGGCAAGTTTGGCCTTGGAGTACAAAGTGAAGCAGGGAAAAGGCTAATGGAGTTTTGTCAAGAGAATGCACTGGTCATAGCAAACACCATTTTCCAACAACAAAAAAGACAACTCTATACATGGACATCACCAGATGGTAAATATCAAAATCATTTTGATTATATTCTTTGCAGCCAAAAATGAAAAAGCTCTATAGCATCAACAAGACCGGGTGCTGACTGGCTCAGATCATGGTAAGTTACTTCAGTCAGGCCTGACTCTGCAATCCTATGAACTGTATCCTGGCAGATTCCTCTGTCCATGGGATTATCCTCTGCTTACTGTGACATTGAGACTTAAATTGAAGAAAGTGGGGGAAACAACTAGGCCATTCAGGTATGACCTGACCATATCCCTTATGATCATAAAGTGGAGGTGATGAATCAGTTTAAGGGATTAGGTCTGATAGAGAGAGTGCCTGAAGAACTATGAACAGAGGTTTGTAGCATTGTACAGGAGGCAATGACTAAAGCAATCCCATGAAAAAGAAATGCAAGAAGGCAAAGTGATTGTCTGAGGAGGCCTTACAAATAACTGAGAAAAGAAGAGAAGCAAAAGGCAAGGAGAAATACTCAACTGAATGCAGAGTTTCAAGAAGAACAAATAGAGTTAAGAAGGAGTTTTTCAATGAACAATGTAAAAAAGTAAAGGAAAACAATAGAATGGGAAAGACTAGAGATCTTTTCAAGAAAATTGGAGTGATCAAGGGAACATTACATGCAAGAATGGGCACAATAAAGGACAGAAACAGTAAGGACCTAACAGAAGCAGAAGAGATTAAGAAGAGGTTGCAAGAATACACAGAAGAACTACACAAAAAAGTCTTAAAGACCCAGATAGCCACAATGGTGTGGTCACTCACCTAGAGTCAAATATCTGGGAGTGTGAAGTCAGGTAGGCCTTAGGAAGCATTACTGCAAACAAAGCTAGTAGCTAGTAAAGGTGATGGAATTCCAGCTGATCTATTTCAAATTCTAAAAGATGATGCTGTTAAAGTGCTGCCTCAATATGTCAGCAAATTTGGAAAACTCAGCAGTGGACATAGGACTGGAAAAGGTCAGTTTTCATTCCAATCCCAAAGAAGGGCAGTGACAAAGAATGTTCAAACTACCGTACAATTGCACTCATTTCACATGTTAGCAAGGTTATCCTAAAAATCCTTCAAGCTAGTCTTCAGCAGTATGTGAACTGAAAACTTCCAGATGTACAAGCTGGGTTTAGAAAAGGCAGAGGAAAGATCAAATTGCCAACTTTCATTGGATCATAGAGAATGCAAAGGAATTTCAGAAAATCATCTATTACACTTCTGCTTCATTGACTAGGTAAAAACCTTTGACTGTGTGGATCACAAACAATTGTGGAAAATTCTTGAAGAGATGAGAATACCAGACTACCTTAACTGTTCCCTGAGAAACCTGTATCCAGGCCAAGAAAAAGCAGTGAGAACATTATATGGAACAACTGACTGGTTGAAAATTGGGAAAGGAGTATGACAAGGCTGTATATTGTCAGCCTGCTTATTTAACTTATATGCAGAGTACACGATGCAAAATGCTGGGCTGGATGAGGCACAAGCTGGAATCAAGAAATATCAACAACCTCAGATAAGCAGATGATACCACTCTACTGGCAGAAAGTGAAGAGGAACTAAAAAGACTCTTTATGAGGTCAGTGAAAGAGGAGAGTGAAAAAAATGCTTAAAATGCAGCATTCAAATAACTAAGATCATGGAATTAAGTTCCATCACTTAATGCCAAATAGAAGGGGGAAGAGTGGAAGCAGTGATGGGTTTTATTTTCTTGGTCTCCAAAATCACAGAGGACTGTGACTGCAGCCATGAAATTAAAAGATACTTGCTTCTCAGAAGGAAAGTTATGACAAACCTAGAAAACATATTGAAAGCAAATATGTCATTTTGCTAACAAAGGTCCGTATAGTTAAAGCTGTTTCTTTCTAGTAGTCATGTATGGATGTGAGAGTCAGACCATAAAGAAGGCTGAGCACCAAAGAACTAATGCTTTCAAAATGTGGTGCTGGGAAAGACTCTTGAAAGTCCCTTGGACAGCAAGGAGATCAAACCAGTCAATCCTAAGGAAGATCCATCTTGAATATTCATTGGAAGGACTAATGCTGAAGCTGAAGTCCTAATACTTTGGCCAGAGTGGACTCATTGGAAAAGACCCTGATGCTGGGAAAGATTGAAGGCAAGGAAAAGATGGTGGCAGAGGATGAGATGGTTAGATAACATCATTGACTCAATGGACATGAGTTTGAGCAAACTCTGGGAGATTGTGAAAGACAGGGAAGCCTGGAGTGCTGCAGATCATGGGGTCAGTCAGACATGACTTAGCAACTGAACTCGGTATGGGTAGCAAGTCTCATTATAGAGTTTGTGTCTACAGCTCACTCTTTCTAGAAACCACACATCCTCACAACTTGGACATGGTCATGTCAGTCATGAATTACATAGGATGAGCTATTCTCTAGAATTTATACACTATATTACATGGGAGTAGAGCTCAGATCTACGATTATCAATTAGCATTTATGTCCTTAGTGCTTTAGAGAGACTGAAAATTCTTGAGAGACTCTGAGGTAAGTATTAACATAGTTCTGTGCTTTTTATGAAAACATGAAAAGAATATAATTCATATCCTTAAGGAACAAATTATCTTTTACTCATCTTTTTTTTTTTCCTCAACTGAATTGGATAGCATATCCTATGATTCAGGATATATTGCCAAATTTTCATTACAGCTTTCCCTGTTATGCATATTATTACCAAGATTTCAAGTATTTTATTAAGAAAGTTGAGATAGAAAATGCAAGATTTGGTTTAAAAAGAACAGAATATACACTGTCAATAGTAGGAGACTAGATGCCTAACTGGAAAAACTGATGTCAGCTTTTTCAGTGATTGAACTCCCAGTTGCCTAAGATCAAGAAACATTTTGTACTCTTATCACAGTTTCATTATTTTATACAAATTTAGCTTCCGTTCTTCCTAAAAATTTCTAAATATGGGGAGAGGCTTGGGGAGTCTCTTCCCTCAGGTTGAAAAGTTGCAAAAATGTCTCCTCTCACATCCACATTATCACCTCACTTCCTTTTAGGAAGCAATATGTCCTCAGAAACATCACATGGTTGGAATCAGTCAAATGTGGTTATGCTCTCTGTATCTTAATTTCACTGTCTACAGAGTGAGGTGAGTAATGCAAGCATTAAGGATTGTATTGAATATTCACTGCAGATTACTATACAAATAGTAGTATATAAAAAGAGGCTTCCCAGGTGGCTCAGTGGTAAAGAATCCACCTGCCAATGAAGGGGACATGAGTTCAATCTTCCTGGGTCAGAAAGATCCCCAGGAGGAAGAACGGGCAACCCACTCCAGTATTCTTTGTTGGAAAAATCCCATGGACAGAGAAGCCTGGTGGGCTAGAGTCCATAGCATTGCAAAGAGTCAGAAATGACTGAGCAACTAAGTACACACACACACACACAATATGCAAAGATGGTAAATATCACAGGTTCACAATTTCAAAATCAAAAATACTTTGAAAAATTTCAAAGTTTTTGTAGACTTTTGGAATTCATTTGACAATATTTAACCTGATTTGATATAAGGCTGCTTACAGAATGGGAGACGGCAATGGCACCCCACTCCAGTACTCTTGCCTGGAAAATCCCATGGACAGAGGAGCCTGTAGGCTGCAGTCTATGGGGTCGCTAAGAGTCGGACATGACTGAGTGACTTCACTTTCACTTTTCACTTTCATGCATTGGAGAAGGAAATGGCAACCCACTCCAGTGTTCTTGCCTGGAGAATCCCAGGGACGGGGGAGCCTGGTGGGCTGCCATCTATGGGGTTGCACAGAATCCGACACGACTGAAGCAACTTAGCAGCAGCAGCAGCAACAGAATGAATAATTTATTTTTCATTGTAGGCATTTTGATGAGTTTAATTACATATTATAGCCCCAGAGTCTAGAGGATACATGGCATAAGATACAGTATATGTGCCATTTAACTTTTTAAAATTTTCAAATCCTGAATTCCAAAAAACAACTAAAGTTTTTGAAAAATTATATAGACATATAATTAGTTATTAAATACAATTTAATTCTAGACTAAATTTCTATATAAAATATGAAATGGATACAGGCAGTAATAATATTAAGCTTTATATTGAACTTTCAAGATTTATATCAAAACACTTTTGACTTGATGTGACAAAATGATCCTTTTAAGTGGCAATTGGTAAAATTAGTATGACCTTTTCAAAGCTAAAGAAATTGAATTACAGAAAGCTATATTTAATTTAAGCAAAATTATGATAAAAACTAAGATCACAGTTGGGATCAAGAGTACTTAATTTACTTCCTTTGTGTTGAACTCCTTGATTAGAGCTCTTCCATTTTCAGCTCAGATACTTCTGGAAAAGATGTTTTGCAAAAGAATCTCATTGGCAACAAAAAAAATAGCAGACCATCTTTTCGACTTTTATATTTTTTCAGATTAAGGCACACAGCCTAAAATTTAAAATGTTTTAACTTCTCTATCCTATTTGCAATTTTTCATACAAATATGCTATAGCACATAGTTTGGAAAATATATGCATATGCAAGAAAACAAACACTCATATACAAATCTATACAACAATGCTTGTTAGCCATCTAGTGGCTTCTAAACAAAATTCATGGCAAAAGTAGAAATTACTATCTTACTACCACTACAGAATACTTATTGTTTATATTATATAGCATTTTAAAAATATTTATATAAAACCATTTAGATATATTTTGAAGTCAAGCCTCATTTAGCAAATTTTGCTTTCAATTTTTTATGAACTCTAGCTACTCATTTTACTCTTATTAACAAAATTTGAGCTACTTGCTATTTTAACTTAGTTTTACTCCTTACTGAAGTCTATGACAGTGGTAAAACAAAAGTTTTGCCCTGTTTTCTTATGCTAAAAACCTTGCCTTTCTACCACAGTACTGCTGTAGAATTGAAGAACCTTATAGGCTATGTTTTGTATATGTATAAGAGGACAGTAAAATGTAGTCATAATTTGGAATTTATATACTTTCTCATAATCAAACTTCTTATCTTTGTGTATGTATGATCAGTCGCTAAGTTGCATCTGACTCTTTGCAGCCCCAGACTTCCCGGTCCTTCATAGAGTCTTATTTACTGTGAAGTTTTATTTATTTTATAACATCCAACAGCAAAAGGCATGTTGAAATATCAAACATGTTGATTTGATATCTTGAAATGTATTGGAATTATTTTCCATTTTGGAGCCCTTATTCTATTTATGAGTTCTTGGATTTGCCTATGTAAGGTATTTTCAGTCTCATTTATCTCTTATTTTACATTTTGTTAGATTTTGTGAATGTGTATATGTGCACTTTAAAACTTGTGAGGCTTATGTATTCAGATGGAAGAATTAAATTGCTGTACATTCAATTTTACTTTCCTTAAAGGTTTGCCATCCTTTACTCTTATATAATAGCTATCTTAATGCATAAAGGAAAATCTTATTATTAATAGCATCACATGTATCTGGATATACATTCCTCATTAATTGATGACATCAATTTCTTTTTTAAATTTAGTGGAGCAGAAAAGAAATTCCATAGCAAAAATATTTATATTTATTAATTTAAACCAATCTAGCAAAAGCTATTTTTTTATTCATTGCCAATTAGCTTTATAAAACATAACTGTCTAGTGTTGATTTATAAGTTCATTTATTCCTTAGCCACTATCCTTGCAGTTTTAAGGACTAGTGGGTCTATGTGCAGATCAAAAATAGTTGCCCCATCCCCTGGAGGCCTCTGGGTTCTATTCCTTTGGAGCTACACTGGTGTGACTAGCTCTATTTGGTCAAAGTCACTGAACTTCTTCCTCTTAAAAAGGGAACACAGACTCAGCTCTGCTGCAAACATTTAGATTCCAGATAAAAAATAACTAAAATCATAACGATATTTTGTCTCACCAAGTACCTATGTATAGACTGACCATTTATCTTATTGGTCATTTTATACATTATTATCTTTACCCACTGACATTTGACACCACCTCAGGATGGTAATCTTACTAAATCAGAATCAGAACTGAACACTTTTTATACCAATTTAAAATTTTTCATCTGAGTTAGAAAGTGCTTCGTTCTTATAAGTTTTCTAAATTCATATTAATCTATGTGAAGGGCTTTTTTATTCTCTAGAAATTTTGAGTTACAATGCATCTATTCTCTTATGGTAACAACTTGTTATAGAAGGATGCTCACTGATGATTTTTCCAGAATGTAAAGAAATGTATCTGATATCTTGAGGTTGTTTTTCCATTATTTTCTGGGATGTGATTAGATTATCAATACTCACTGAAAAACAGAAGTTAAATGAAGCTTCCTTTAAGCAGGTCTTTCTTTAGTGTCCTGTGGATATGATTTTTATTTTCCTTAATGGAAGTTTTCATCTTCATATCTCAGTTTAAATTAAATTTAAACACATAATTAAAAAAAAACTTTTAAAAGTTAAAAATCTTAATTACATATACTAGGGATTTTTACAAATTACTTAAATCTTTTTTATAAAGAACTTACATGTCATTTCTTGAAAGAATACTGCCAGTGAGCTAATTACATGAATTAGATATTTATACTTATGGTTTCCTGGCATCCAAATGGATAATTGGTGGAAATTATTTTGAGGATTCAGAAAATAGGAAATAAATTTAAAATTTAATGCCTCCTTCAGATAGAGCAGAATCTGGCAAGTGTTTACAGTCACAGATGAACAAAAGGATTTAGGAAATCAGATCCCTGTCTAGGAGAAATAAATATAAACTTAGAAAGTAACCTTTCCCTGCTTCTGCCAAAAAAGTGAGGCTCTTTAATCACAGAAACAGAAAATAATAAAAAAAGAGAATTTTCAGTGTATTCAGAATACTGTGGCAAGAGAAAAATAAAATTCCTATCCCTTTGAAAAGCATTGAAAATAGTTGGGACATAATTTACTCACTAATTATAGCTAGCTAATATTGGTGACATACTGATTGACAGAAGGCACAGATACAAGGTATTTGATACAATGTATTCCCACTGAGCTAATTAATGCACCTCCAGGCTTTAGTTATGGGCTCCGTTTTCAACAGAAGGAAAGATCCAGGCCTTCATATTCTTTGATTCCTCAATGCTCAAACATCTGAGTGCAAAGATGAGCATTAAGATTGGACAGAGTTGGCAGCACCTGTTACACATTCTCACATCCTCTAACATTAAATATAATAGTTTTAGAAACTCCCAAGTGTTAGAGTGACAGTTGGTAACAAACCATCAGTGCTGTCATTTGGGCATTAAAATAATCAAATGATTTTTTTACTTTAATTAGTTTGCTTTCCCTATTCTAATATCAAGTGAAATTTGGAATTTAAGAGAAATAATAACGAGCCATGTTAGCATCCGTCTGTTTTTCTCCTTGGTGAACTGAGCTGTTGGAAGCAGTTTCATTATTATTAATACAGCATAACTTTTTTTTTTACATGGAAAGTATGCATGTGTCATCTGAAATAATTATATTGGTGATGCCGGAAGATAGGAACTTTGATGTGTTAGGTGACATCCTGAGTGGATTCATGTGGAAGTCTAAATATAATCTTTTAACATTTGATTTGTACAGCGCTTGCTATTTCTAAGAAGGATATAATGTTTGGGTAGATGAGATAGGGCTGTGTCCACTGAGATCATTTTAGCATTAGCAGACTTCAGTTTTGGATTCCAGTTTCTCCACTCCCCAGGCAAGCAAATTAATGTCTCATTTTCCTTCTTTGTAAATTGGGAATGAAAAATCAGAGGTTGTTTTGAGGATTCAATTGGGTGCTGTACAGTGTTTAACCCTTTTACACAGTTCATGAGATTCTCATGGCAAGTGTACTGGGGTGGTTTTCCATTCTCTGCTCTAGTGGAACAACAGAGAATTGGCAGAATGCCAAAAAACTGATGCCTTTGAACTGTGATGCTGGAGAAGACTCCTGCAAGTCCCTTGGATAGCAAGAAGATCAAACCGGTCAATCTTAAAGGAGATCAATCCTGATTATTCACTGGAAGGACTGAAGCTAAAGCTGAAGCTTCAGTATTTTTGTCCTCTCATGCAAATAGATGATTCATGGGAAAAATCCCAAATGCTGGGAAAGATTGAGGACAGAAAGAGAAGAGAGCATCAGAGGATGAGACGGCTGGATGGCTTCACTGATGCAAAGAACATGAACTTGGGCAAACTCTGGGAGATGGTGAGGGAAGGGAGGCCTGGCATGCTGCAGTCCATGGGGTCACAAAGAGTTGGACAGGACTGGGCAACTGAACAATAACAAGAGTGCTTAACCCAAAGGCTAGCAAGTAACAAGTACTCAATAGGGTTTTTAATGCAATAATATTAATGTGATGATATTAAAAGTATTTTAAATAAATAATGCACTCATGATTAGCTATATTAGTACAATTACATAACAAAATAATAGAGTATATATTAGTTAATATTTTTATTTTATAATGAATGTCATAATATTCCTTTAAAATGTATTAACTATAATGTGTATTTCATACTACAACAAACATAATAAATATGTAAAAAGTAAGCTATCTGACAATTAAAAAGAAATGCTTCAATATTAGGATTTTTTTAACTAGGGATAAAGAACTAAATAAACTCTAAAACAGAGAAAAAATGCAAGAAGTTTAATACACAAAAAAATAGGTTTATAGTTTTATTTTCTAAAAATTAAATCATCCACTTATAATTTTAAAGAGATCACTTATTGATGACAATCTTTTAATAAGATGAATTTGTCATAAAAAAACTAAGGCAAAATACACTGTAACTTTTAAAATTTAACATTCATTAAAATACAAAAACTGAGAAACATTATAGATTTTAGGTCACAGGCACAGGTTAGTTAGAATGTTTTCTTTCTTTTCTTGATTGTGATTGTGACTCTGGGAAATGCCAACACTGATGTTATGATAAGTTAGGAAGAGGTGTGCCAATATGGGGAAGGGTGAACTGCATTATAACTTGAAAACATTATGCTTAAGACCCTTTTATTTTGATCTACTATCACAAGATAATATGTTACTATCCCATGTAAGCATTCCTATTGAAAGGAGATCAGCTAATCAAACAACATAAAGATTTCAGGCTGATTGGCAATGTAAATAAATACCATCATAATGAAACCCTTTCAGGATTTGAATGCCACGAGCTCCAAATAATGAATAAAGTACACATACATGAGCATACACACACACACACACACACACACACACACACACACACACACACACACAATTAGGAAACTTTCAAATAAGAAGGCAAAATCTAGATGACCAAGGAAAACATTCTTCTTTTAGAGGAAAATATCATTTGTATCATAGAAAACTATAAAACACTGGTTAAAGAAATCAAAGAGGACACTAATAGATGGAGAAAATACCATGTTCATGGATCAGAAGAATCAATATAGTGAAAATGAGTATACCATCCAAAGCAATCTATAGATTCAATGCAATCCCTATCAAGACCAACGGTATTTTTCACAGAGCTAAAACAAATAAGTTCACAATTTGTATGGAAATACAAAAACCTTGAATAGCCAAAGCAATCTTGAGAAAGAAGAATGGACCTGGAGGAATCAACCTGCCTGACTTCAGGCTCTACTACAAAGCCACACTTATCAAGACAGTATGGTACTGGCACAAAGACAGAAATATAGATCAATGGAACAAAATAGAAAGCCCAGAGATAAATCCACGCACCTATGGACACCTTATATTTGACAAAGGAGGCAAGAATATACAATGGAGAAAAGACAATCACTTTAACAAGTGGTGCTGGGAAAACTGGTCAACCACTTGTAAAAGAATGAAACTAGAACACTTTCTAACACCATACACAAAAATAAACTCAAAATGGATTAAAGATCTAAACATAAGACCAGAAACTATAAAACTCTTAGAGGAGAACATAGGCAAAACACTCTCCGACATAAATCACAGCAGGATCCTCTATGACCCATTTCCCAGAATATTGGAAATAAAAGCAAAAATAAACAAGTGGGACCTAATTAAAATTAAAAGCTTCTGAACAACAAAGGAAACTCTAAGCAAGGTGAAAAGACAGCCTTCAGAATGGGAGAAAATAATAGCAAATGAAGCAACTGACAAACAACTAATCTCAAAAATATACAAGCAACTCCTGCAAATCAATTCCAGAAAAATAAATGACCCAATTAAAAAATGGGCCAAAGAACTAAACAGACATTTCTCCAAAAAAGACATACAGATGGCTAACAAATGATGAAAAGATGCTCAACATCACTCATTATCAGAGAAATGCAAATCAAAACCACAATGAGGTACCATTTCATGCCAGTCAGAATGGCTGTGATCCAAAAGTCTACAACCAATAAATGCTGGAGAGGCTGTGGAGAAAAGGGAACTCTCTTACACTGTTGGTGGGAATGCAAACTAGTACAGCCACTATGGAGAACAGTGTGGAGATTCCTTTAAAAACTGGAAATAGAACTGCCTTATGACTCAGGAATCCCACTGCTGGGCATACACAATAAGGAAACCAGAATTGAAAGAGACATGTGTACCCCAATGTTCATCACAGCATTGTTTATAATAGCCAGGACATGGAAGCAACCTAGATGTCCATCAACAGATGGATGGATAAGAAAGCTGTCGTACATATACACAAAGGAGTATTACTCAGCCATTAAAAAGAATACATTTGAATCAGTTCTAATGAGGTGATGAAACTGGATTCTATTATACAGAGTGAAGTAAGCCAGAAAGAAAAACACCAATACAGTATACTAATGCATATATATGGAATTTAGAAAGATGGTAATGATAACCCTGTATGCGAGACAGCAAAAGAGACACAGATGTATAAAACAGTCTTTTGGACTCTGTAGGAGAGGGTGAGGGTGGGATGATTTGGGGGAATGTCATGGAAACATGTATAATATCATATAAGAAACTAATCACCAGTCCAGGTTTGATACAGGATCCTTGGGGCTGGTACACTGGGATGACCCAGAGGGATGGTACGGGGAGGGAGATGGGAGGGGGGTTCAGGATGAGGAACACGTGTATGCTTGTGGCAGATTCATGTTGATGTGTGGCATAACCTACAATATTGCAAAGTAATTACCCTCCAATTAAAATAAATAAATTAAAAAAATAAAACAAAAAAGCTAATCAATGTATGGGCTAAGTATATTTCAGGACATAGTCACAACAAAATGAATAGAACTAGAACATAATTGATAGATCTAAAAATTATAGCAAACAACCCAGTCTTCTACTTATGAAAATCCATAATTAAATGTCATATTCTAACATTGTGATGTTAATTTTACTGTATATATTTATTATACTATACTGTATGATTATATTATGCCTTTTATTTCATTTTTCTTGCTTCAGCTAAAATTTTAATTGCTGGATCACAGGAATCATTTGTGTATTCTTTTGTATTATTCACATGAGCTAAACATCAGCTGTACATCTAGTATCAAATACATATTTATTGAATGAAATATGTACATAATGTTTCATCAGGCTATATATTACACAGGAAATAAAACAAGTATATTGCACAAATATGGTGCATCATTTGTTTTAGTAACCAGAAGAGTGTCATGTAAACAGGCAGCTTAAAAAACTAATGATATTTATATAGCAACATGTTAGAATTCTTACTTCTAAATAAATGTTATAGAAGGAAACATCTATTTAAACCATAGATAATAATCCTTGTTCTATATGTTGTGATTTATAATAAATATATTATAGCAATAAAGTTTTCCAAATATGTGGCAGCATCAAATTGTAATGGTAATAAAAATGTTTTTCAAAGCTCTTTTGAAAGTATGCATGGCTCATTACACTCTTTGAGAATTGTTAATTGATATGAGTCATTATGAAAATTTGACAGATGGAAAAATAAAAGACTCAGAGAAAAAGACTCTGATGCTGGGAGGGATTGGGGGCAGGAGGAAAAGGGAACGACAGAGGATGAGATGGCTGGATCACTAACTCAATGGACGTGAGTTTGAGTGAACTCCGGGAGATGGTGATGGACAGGGAGGCCTGGCGTGCTGCAATTCATGGGGTTGCAAAGAGTCGGACATGACTGAGCGACTGAACTGAACTGAACTGAACTGATATCCTTCTAACTTTCTGTCTATTCACTCCATTAATTTTTGAGAGTTTGATATTAAAACCAACTAAAAATCTTAATTTACCTACTAAAAATAATTGTAATATATAGAAGAACTATATTTATCTTTGTTCTGTATTTTCTAAGTCCCCTGTAAATGTGTTATCATACTTTCATAATTTAAAAAATAAAAAAGAAAGAACTCCCCCCAAAATGAAGTGTATTTTTTTTAATAGTTGGGTAATTCATGATATTGTATAGTGGTAATCATGATATTTGTATTTATTTTCATAACTGTCTTGAGGATCAAATATTTTGGTTTTCATAGAGGTTTAAATATTTCAGATTCCTTCACTTTTCTAAAGCTATATGTTGGGACTTAGAAGCAGAGTCAATGTCTGTTGTTCACTGCTGGATTCCTATCAGTTAGGATTGAAGCCAGGACACTGCAAACACTTGACCAGTAGTTATGAATTCATGCATGCTGTCCTCTGCCACTGACTTTAACTTTCAAGAATACTACTTTTTAATATTATATAGTAATAATACCTATCTACATAATTTTGTTTAGAGGACTGCCATGTTTTGTGCTTGGCATGGTTTCGCCAAGCCTTCTCCCTCTCTGATTAAATAAGTTTTAGATATTAAATGCTTAATAAAAGATAGGAGTAAAAGTAAATAAAATATTACCTTCAAAGTAATTAATATGTCTACCTTTTTCTTAGCTTAAGTAACACTTTAGTAAAGGGGAGTTTATGTCTTTTTTAAATTGTTATTTTATTGTGTTGCTAGAGTTGCTTATAGATTATCTATAATTAATTATTAATTCAACTATGTTTATAAGCAAAATGCTGTCTTCTAAATCTATTATCGTTGGTATTGAAAAGGATTTGGTAAAGTTAATGTAACATTACCTCTTGTCTTGACAAAGAAATGTCACTCCTGCCCTAGAGGTATTTAAATGTACCCTGAATAAAAAGTCTCTTCAGTGTTTCCATGTTATCATCACAAATAACTAGTTCAGCATTTATAGTTATCAGCATTATGAAAATAGCCAAGAGGGCTAATTAGCTTATGTGGAAAATGTAAATGCAGAAAGATTGATAAGCTCCTTTGTAAACTAAATTTTAGCCATCATTACACTACAAGTGGTGAGGCTCAAATATGTATTGAACTTTTGCCAGGCCACATCTGTCAATTATCTATATATTTTATGTCCTTACGTTTTATTGAGTTGTATCACAAGCCTTTTGAGTAGGATTTCTGTCTTGGTAATTAGCATGGACTACCTGGTTTAAAATCCACTACCTGCAATATTTAGAGAAAACTGTGAAAGAGTAGCAGCTTCAAATAAGAAGAGCAGTATAATTCACTGAGTGGACTCTGAAGCTGGACTCAATGTGCATAATGCACTTCAGGAATATAATTTCTCCCACACTTTGGCCTCTCAGTTTGCTGAATTCTTTTTCTGCAGTAATATTATCTTCCAACCTGTTTCAGCTGTATAGTATCACAGTGACACTACAGTGTTCAACATGGTAGACACATGGATATTCATATTTAATTAAAATTGTATTCAATGTACAATTAAAATTTCATTCCTCAGTTGCACTAAACACATTTCAAGGGTTCAATATCTATGTGTGCCTAATAGCCATTGCATTGCGCAGTTCTTATATAGAACATTTCTATCATCACAGAAAATTTCACTGGCTAGTACTGCTATAGACATTGCATTCAGTAACTACAATCTTGCCCCATGCTCAGCTGCATGCTTTGTACTTTTATCAATGCCTCCTATATTTTCAGCTCACTCTTTGTTTTATTATGACTTCAAAAATATTTTAATTCTATCAGTTACTCTAATTCATCAATTTCCAAACTTTTAAATCTCAGGAACACTTTATATTTTAAAAAACTTCTGAGGGTACCAGAAAGCTTTTCTTTATGTTGCTGTCTACTGTTTTTTGTTGTAGCATAAGTAAAAAAATAAAATAATTTAAATGTTTATTAACAATATAAATATAACTTTTAACAACAATTGGGAAAACTGTTGTATTTCCCAAGCAAAAATAAACTTTAAGAGAAAAGTAACACAGTTTTGAAAATCTCTTTAAAAGAATGCAGATGGATTCTCCTATGGATTCTCCTATGTTTCTGTCATTAGGTTTTAACATATACATCAGGAATTTCTATAAAACTCCACTGTAGATCTTTGAGAACATAAGAGTGAAAAGACAAGTAGCATGTTAGTAGTATAATGAAAACAGTTGGGATTCCTTGAAAAGATCTTGGAGTACCACGAGGGGTGTCCAAACCACACACTGAGAACTACCATTCGAGATGCTACCATCTTTTCCTTGTTCCTTACTGCATGAGATCCTCTACCCCCTTTTAGCCAATTTAATACTCCTTTACATACAAAAATAATTATATTACCTAGATTTCTTTATCACACTTGTTTTAGCCACAACCATGGTTAAATACGTTTCTGCCCTATTCCACAACTGCTTCTGTGAAGATTAAAGCTGGGGAAAAGACACTTGATCATGTGGACTGATCTCATTTCATGCCCTTTAACCTCAAAAGGACTCTCAGTATTGCCAGATACTAATACTATGCATCATAAACTCTTAAATGTCTATTTGCTAGTTTCCCCTTTAACCTTTCGGTTCAGTTCAGTCACTCAGTTGTGTCCAACTCTTTGCGAACCCGTGGAATGCAGCAGGCCAGGCTTCCCTGCCCATTACCAACCCCGGAAACTTACTCAAACTCTTGTCCATCAAGTTGGTGATGCCATTCAATCATCTCATCCTCTGTCGTCCCCTTCTTCTCCTGTCTTCCATCTTTCCCAACATCAGGGTCTTTTCCAATGAGTCTGTTTTTCACATGGCCAAAGCATTGGAGTTTCAGCTTCAGCATCAGTCCTTCCAATGAATATTCAGGACTGATTTCCTTTAGGATTGACTGGTTGGACCTCCTTGCAGTCCAAGAGACTCTCAAGAGTCTTCTTCAACACCACAGTTTAACCCTTAACTCTCCAAATTTCTTCCCTTATATGCACTCTCAGTCAACAACCTCCAACCTCATTGAGGAAGGCAAGCGTTCAGGGAACTTCCACAGACTCACACCAGCTATTGTACCTCCTTCAGCATTTATCTATTCATATGTGATCTCTGCTGCTATCGAAGACTATGGAAGAGCACTCCACAAGCCTGTCTAAAGTCAATGGTTCTGTGGGCACACAGGTACTATCCTCTCTCCTCTACAACAATAATTCTTCCCTTTCCCTTTGACATCATCAATATTCTTCTTTATTGGCACATTCTCATCACCATCAACACAAGCTGCTAAGTTCTTTCTGTTGATCCCATTTACACGTAGCTACTTATCTAGTAAAAATGTTCAGAAAGTCACATATAAGCCCTTTTTCCAAATTCACTTTTCAATTCATTCTTAAACATACTCTAATCAAGCCTTTCCCCCTATCATCTCAGAAACTGCTTCTGTCAATTGCCAAAACCAACAGTTAGTTTCCAGTTCTCCCTATGGTTGGTTTACCAAAGTATTTGACATAATCGATTACCTTTTCCCTTTGGATGTGTCAAGGGAGTGTGTGATTTCCTCAGTTCTGTCTCATCACAACAAAAATTTGAAGCGATGGATCAGCATTACAGCTCATGGACAGACCAGTGCCACAGTTCTCAGATGGACCAGTGTTACAGCTCCGTGTTACAGCTCAGTTTTGTTTAGAAAATAAAGGAAAATACATCCTCGAGGCACGAGGGCATGACGACCCAAAAGACGCGAAGAGAAGAGCAAGAGACCCCGGCCCTTTGAGGGGCCAGCCTTATGTAAATTGGGCTAGCCAGCAGTGCTGTTTGTTCTACCTGAGGTCCTCACTCTGGTCCGCGGACCTTCCAATGTCCTGTTTTCGTGGGCTTTTCCCTTCCTTGTCTTTTAGCCACCGCCATTCTGGAATCCTTTTCCTATTCTACCTAACAGATGCATACCTTTTCTTGGCTTTCAGGACACTGCTGTCCTATGCTGCTTCCTCAGCTTCTATCTGATCTCTTAATTTTAGAGCATGTAGATCCCACAGTCCTTCACCTTCTTCTCTCTATCTGTACTTCCTATTTTGGTGATCTTATGCAGATTTTAACATCACCTCTATGCTGGTAATTTCCAAATTAAAATCTTCAAGCCAAATCTCTCTGTTAAACACTAGATTTGTATAGCCAAACACACACTCTCTTCACATTTCCACTTAGAGGTCAGATAGATAAGTTGCATTAATTTTTAATTATGATCTCTATCTACAGAATTTCTCCTCTTGGTAGTTAGCAAAATTTTCCCTAGCAGTGCTCAGGGCAAAGACAGGATCCTCATCAATGGCTTCCTTTGTCTTCATCCCTCTTTCAGTCCATCATCAAACCCTGCCTGTTACCTCTGCGAAAATGTGGCTAAGAAACGGAACGTTAATGACTGAGAAACTTAGTGTGGCTAAGAAAGTGAACTTTAAATGTTACTTAATTCAAATTAAGTTAAATTAATAGTCACCTGTGACTGATAACTGCCATAGTAGCACAGATCTAGACCAACTACTAAGATTATAAGCGTTAAGTATTGGGGGAAAATAACCGATGATAATAGCAAACACATATAAAAGAACGTAAGACAGGAAAGAAGAAAGAATATAAACTTGTCAAGATGAAGAGAATGCGAAAGGATCCTTGGGTGCTAGGCTCATGTATATGTTGCACGTGCTTGGCACAGAATAAGTACTAAGTATATACTGAGTGAATGTTGCCATTAATGGTTTTATATGTTATGCCTTCAATTAGTAGACCATTAGACAAGTTAAGATTGTGTATACTTTTTGTATTTTGTGTGTGTGTGTGTGGTTTCTCTTTTGTTTCTACTATTTTCAAATCCAAAGAATTAATGTTTTATGTCAAAACTTAGAAAAATAGCATCAGTCTTTATCATTGTTCGCAAAAATGTTTTAGGTGGTTTTATGTTCCTTATCATTTTCTTAACGTGCAATCCTTTGCATATGAAGTAAGATGTGGTTTACGTGATAAAGTTATTTGCTGCTGACTTTTAGGATTGCAATTATCCACAATCAGACAGAGAATGTGTTCTCAATCACTGGAGAGGGACCAAGTTTCTTTATATATTATTTAGATGATCTTAAGTCTCTGGATATATTACAGATTAAATACATTTTCTCTAAAAAAAATACTGCTGTCAATAGAACTTGTTACTTCCTGTGGCTATACCAATACATTAATTTCTAGTACTTAGAAGGATCTAAGTTTCCTAAAGTCTTCTGTTGGTTAAGTATGATGCATTTTACTTTAAGGGATATCTGCCAGAATAAAAGCCATATATAAAAAAGTACTTGTACTGTCTTAAAACTTTGCTTGTTGACTGCCTAAAAGAAAAGCAAATAGTAAATACTTAAGGAAGATTCTGTTATTTCATTCACTGATATAGTTAATTCATGAAAAAACTCTTTTCTCTGTGTGATAGCATTAAGAACTGCTTTATAGGGATACAGTTATAAATATCAGAATTATAATTAATAATTATATTAATTATTATAATATTAATTATATATTATTAATATTAATATTATTATTATTATTATTAATTATAGGTCACAAAATGTGTACCTTTTACCAAAATAAGAATTTTCAATAATGGTCTGTAATGATCTATGCTCTAGAATAATGTATATTAGTTGTTATAGTGTGTTTTTTCTTCTTTACTGATTTTTATCAAGTGAGTCAGACACGACTGAAGTGACTTAGCAGCAGCAGCAGCATACTTCTCTGCTTAAATCTGAATGTTTATAATTCAAAATTGTATGGGGAAAAAGCTTAAAATAAATGTTTAAAATTCAACAAATTTTGGAGAAAATAGTCTATATTTTTTTATTTTACTTTTAGGCAAGCCTGCCCTTTTCGCTCTCTGGAAAAGTGAGGATTCTGCTTTTTACATTATTGATCTATTAATCACATCTACCTAATATGTGTGTGTGTGTGTGTGTGTCTATTTATATCTACTTATGTTTGGTACTTTCTAAAGGAAAAAAAAATCAATCCAGAATATACTCTTTAACTATATTCAATATTATATCAGATGGAAGCAAAATGTGGATTATTCTCTCTTGGAAAATAAACAGAAACCACTTCTCTTAACATAAAATAAAAGCATCCTAAACATAAAATTTTAAGCTTCCGAAAAGTTTCTGCATGGACTATATCTTCTGG